>NC_079515.1:1606212-1731019 GCF_000801105.2 Raphanus sativus | reverse complement strand
AAAAACCGTGGGTTAACCCCTTCAAAAATTGATTTTCGGTAAAAGCTTTATATACTGAAGTTTATACTCTTCACTTTTGTTTAAAAATTTCAAACCACATTCTACATTTGAATTAATGTATTCTAAACTATCTTTCATGGTATATACGGAATCATTCTAATTTTTCAATATTTAGTTTACTAAAATTTTCATATACTGCCTAGAGTAGTGGAATTAGCATTATAAAATCTTCATTATCTAGAGAAAACAGAGACAACAGAGGTTCTAAACTCTTTGACCATCATCTTATGTCATTGCTCGATGAAAACTATACACTAAAACCAGATTTTCAAAATTTTGAAAATTTTTCAAAAACCGTGGGCTAACTCCTTCAAAAATATTGAGCTTTTGGTAAATGCTCTATATACTGAAGTTTATACTCTTCACTTTTGTTTAAAATTTTCAAACCAAATTCTACATTTGAATTAATGTATTCTAAACTATCTTTCATGGTATATATGAATCATTCTAATTTTTTAATATTTAGTTTACTAAAATTTCATATACTGCCTAGAGTAGTGGAATTAGCATTATAAAATCTTCATTATCTAGAGAAACGGAGACAACAGAGGTTATAAACTCTTTGACCATACTCTTTATGTCAGTGTACGAAGAAACTATACACTAAAACCAGATTTTCATATTTTTGAAATTTTCCTAAAACCGTGGGTTAACCCTTCAAAAAATAATGAGTTTTTTGGTAAATGCTCTATATACTGAAGTTTATACTCTTCACTTTTGTTTAAAATCTTCAAACCACATTCTACATTTGAATTAATGTATTCTAAACTATCTTTCATGGTATATAGAATAATTCTAATTTTTCAATATTTAATTTATTAAAATTTCATATACTGCCTAATTTGTGGAATTAGCATTATAAAATTTTCATTATCTAGAGAAACGGAGACAACAGAGGTTCTAAACTCTTGACCATCATCTTATGTCAGTGCTCGATAAAACTATATACTAAAACCATGTTTTCATATGTTTGAAATTTTCCAAAATCCATGGGATAACTCCTTCAAAAATTGAGTTTTCGGTAAAAGCTCTATATACTGAAGTTTATACTCTTCACTTTTGTTTAAAATTTCAAACCACATTCTGAATTAGAATTAATGTATTCAAATATCTTTCATGGTATATAGGAATTATTCTAATTTTTTAATATTTAGTTTACTAAAATTTCATATACTGCCTAAATTAGTGGAATTAACATATAAAATATTCATTATCTAGAGAAACAAAGACAACAAAGGTTCTAAATTCTTTGACAACCATCTTATATCAGTGCTCTATGAAACTATAAACTAAAACCATATTTTCATATTTTTGAAATTTTTCAAAAACCCATGGTTTAACTCCTTCAAAAATATTAAGTTTTCGGTAAAAGTTCTATATTCTGAAGTTTATGCTCTTCACTTTTGTTTAAAAAATTTCAAACCACGTTCTGAATTAGAATTAAAGTATTCCAAACTATCTTTCATAATATATAGGAATCATTCTAATTTTTTAATATTTAGTTTACTAAAATTTCATAAACTGCCTATATTAGTGGAATTAGCATTATAAAATATTCATTATCTAGAGAAACGGAGACAACAGAGGTTCTAATTCTTTGACAACCATCTTATGTCAGTGCTCTATGAAACTATAAACTAAAACCATATTTTCAAAATTTTGAAATTTACCGTGGGTTATACCTTTCAAAAATATTGAGTTTTTGGTAAAAGCTCTATATACTGAAGTTTATACTCTTCACTTTTTTTATAAAAATTTCAAACCACATTCTACATTTTAATTAATGTAATCTAAACTATCTTTCATGGTATATAGGAATCATTCTAATTTTTTGATATTTAGTTTACTAAAATTTCATATACTGCCTATATTATTGGAATTAGTATTATAAAATCTTCATTATCTAGAGAAACGGAGACAACAGAGGTTCTAAACTCTTTTACCATCATCTTATGTCAGTGCTCGATGAAACTATAAACTAAAACCAAATTTTCAAATTTTTGAAATTTTTCCAAAAACGGTGGGTTAACCCCTTCAAAAATATTGAGTTTTTGGTAAAAGCTCTATACACTGAAGTTTATACTCTTCACTTTTGTTTAAAATTTTCAAACCACATTCTGAATTTGAATTAATGTATCCCAAATATATTTCATGGTATATAGCAATCATTCTAATTTTTTAATATTTAGTTTTCTAAAATTTCATATACTGCCAAAATTAGTGGAATTAGTATTATAAAATATTCATTATCTAGAGAAACGGAGACAACATGGGTTCTAAATTCTTTGACCATCATCTTATGTCAGTGCTAGATATAACTATAAACTAAAACCAGATTTTTAAATTTTTGATTTTTTTCCAAAAACCGTGGGTTAACCCTTTCAAAAATATTGAGTTTTCCGCAGAAGTTTTATATACTGAAGTTTATACTCTTCACTTTTTAAAAAAAATTCAAACCACATTCTAACTTTGAATTAATGTATTCCAAACTATCTTTCATGGTATATAGGACTCATTCTAATTTTTTAATATTTAGTTTACTAAAATTTCATATATTGCCTAAATTAGTGGAATTAGCATTATAAAATATTCATTATCTAGAGAAACGGAGACAACGGAGGTTCTAAATTCTTTGACCATCATCTTATGTCAGTGCTCGATGAAACTATAAACTAAAATCAGATTTTCAAGATTTTAAAAATTTTCCAAAAACCGTGGTTAACCCTTTCAAAAATATTGAGTTTTCGGTAAAAGCTCTATATACTAATGTTTATACTCTTCACTTTTGTTTAAAAATTTCAAACCACATTCTACATTTGCATTAATGTATTCTAAACTATCTCTCATGGTATATAGGAACCATTCTAATTTTTTTAATATTTAGTTTACTAAATTTTTATATGCCTAGATTAATGGAATTAGCATTATAAAATATTCATTATCTAGAGAAACGAAGAAAACAGAGGTTCTAAATTCTTTGACCATCATCTTATGTCAGTGTTCGATGAAACTATAATCTAAACCAGATTTTCATAATTTTGAAATTTTTCAAAACTGTGGGTTAACCCCTTCAAAAATATTGAGTTTTCGGTAAAAACTCTATATACTAATGTTTATACTCTTCACTTTTGTTTAAAATTTCATACCACATTCTACATTTTTAATTAATGTATTCTAAACTATCTTTCATGGTATATAGGAATCATTCTAATTTTTTAATATTTAGTTTACTAAAATTTCCTATACTACCTAGATTAGTGGAATTAGCATTATAAAATCTTCATTATCTAGAGAGAGGGAGACAACAAATATTCTAAACTCTTTGACCATCATATTTATGTCAGTGTTCGATGAAACTATACAGTAAAACCAGTTTTTCATATTTTTGAATTTTTTACAAAACTTATGGCTTACCCCTTCAAAAATATTGAGTTTTCGGTAAATATTTTATATACTGAAGTTTATACTATTCACTTTAGTTTAAAAATTGCAAATCACATTCTACATTTTAATTAATATATTCTAAACTATCTTTCATGGCATATAGGAATCATTCTAGTTTTTTACTATTTAGTTTAGAAAAATTTTATATACTGCCTAGATCAATATAATTAGTCTTGTAAAATCTTCATTATCTAGAGAAACGGATACTACAAAGGTTCTAAACTCAACCATCATCTTATGTCAGTGCTCGATGAAACTATAAACTAAAACCAAATTTTCATATTTTTGAAATTTTTTCCAAAAATCGTGGGTTAACACCCTTCAAAAATATTGAGTTTTCGGTAAAAGCTCTATATACTGATGTTTATACTCTTCACTTTTGTTTAAAATTTTCAAACCACATTCTGAATTTGAATTAATGTATTCCAAAATATATTTCATGGTATATAGCAATCATTCTAATTTTTTAATATTTAGTTTTCTAAAATTTCATATACTGCCAAAATTAGTGGAATTAGCATTATAAAATATTCATTATCTAGAGAAACGGAGACAACAGGGGTTCTAAATTCTTTGACCATCATCTTATGTCAGTGCTCGATGAAACTATAAACTAAAACCAGACTTTTAAATTTTTGAAATTTTTCCAAAAACCGTGGGTTAACCCTTTCAAAAATATTGAGTTTTCTGCAGAAGTTTTATATACTGAAGTTTATACTCTTCACTTTTAAAAAAAATTCAAACCACATTCTAACTTTGAATTAATGTATTCCAAACTATCTTTCATGGTATATAGGATTCATTCTAATTTTTTAATATTTAGTTTACTAAAATTTCATATACTGCCTAAATTAGTGGAATTAGCATTATAAAATATTCATTATCTAGAGAAACGGAGACAACGGAGGTTCTAAATTCTTTGACCATCATCTTATGTCAGTGCTTGATGAAAAAATAAACTAAAATCAGATTTTCAAGATTTTAAATTTTTTCCAAAAACCGTGGGTTAACCCTTTCAAAAATATTGAGTTTTCGGTAAAAGCTCTATATACTAATGTTTATACTCTTCACTTTTGTTTAAAAATTTCAAACCACATTCTGCATTTGCATTAATGTATTCTAAACTATCTCTCATGGTATATAGGAACCATTCTAATTTTTTAATATTTAGTTTACTAAAATTTTATTTGCCTAGATTAATGGAATTAGCATTATAAAATATTCATTATCTAGAGAAACGAAGAAAACAGAGGTTCTAAATTCTTTGACCATCATCTTATGTCAGTGTTCGTGAAACTATAAACTAAACCAGATTTTCATAATTTTGAAATTTTTCAAAAACCGTGGGTTAACCCCTTCAAAAATATTGAGTTTTCGGTAAAAGCTCTTTATACTAATGTTTATACCCTTCACTTTTGTTTAAAAATTTCAAACCACATCTTATGTCAGTGTTCGATGAAACTTTAAACTAAACCAGATTTTCATAATTTTGAAATTTTTCCAAAAACCGTAAGCTACCCACCCCTTCAAAAATTTTGAGTTTTCGGTAAAAGCTCTATATACTAATGTTTATACTCTTCACTTTTGTTTAAAATTTCAAACCACATTCTACATTTTAATTAATGTATTCTAAACTATCTTTCATGGTATATAGGAATCATTCTAATTTTTTAATATTTAGTTTACTAAAGTTTCATATACTGCCTAGATTAGTGTAATTAGCATTATAAAATCTTCATTATCTAGAGAGAGGGAGACAACAAATATTCTAAACTCTTTGACCATCATATTTATGTCAGTGTTCGATGAAACTATACAGTAAAACCAGTTTTCATATTTTTGAATTTTTTACAAAACCTGAGGCTTAACCCCTTCAAAAATATTGAGTTTTCGGTAAATGTTTTATATACTGAAGTTTATACTATTCACTTTAGTTTAAAAATTGCAAATCACATTCTACATTTTAATTAATATATTCTAAACTATCTTTCATGGCATATAGGAATCATTCTAGTTTTTTACTATTTAGTTTAGAAAAATTTTATATACTGCCTAGATCAATATAAAGTCTTATAATATCTTCATTATCTAGAGAAACGGATACTACAAAGGTTCTGAACTCAACCATCATCTTATGTATGTGCTCGATGAAACTATACACTAAAACCAGATTTTCATATTTTTGAAAAAAATTCAAAATCCGTGGGTTAACCCCGTCAAAAATATTGAGTGTTTGGTAAATGCTTTATAAACTGAAGTTATACTCTTCACTTTAATTTAAAACTTTCAAACCACATTCTACCTTTGAATTAATGTATTCTAAACTATCTTTCATGGTAAATAGGAATCATTCTAATTTTTTAATATTTAGTTTACTAAAATTTCATATACTTACTAAATGAATGAAATTAACATTATAAAATCTTCACTATCTAGAGAAACGAAGACAACAGAGGTTCTAAACTCATTGACCATCATCTTATGTTAGTGCTCGATGAAACTATACACTAAAACCATATTTTCATATTTTTGATTTGTTTTCAAAAATCTGTGGGTTAATAAACCCTTCAAATATATTGAGTTTTCGGTAAATACTCTATATACTGAAGTTTATACTCTTCACTTTAGTTTAAAATTTTCAAACCACATTCTACATTTGAATTAATTTATTCTAAACTATTTTTCATGGTATATAGGAATCATTCTAATTTTTTAATATTTAGTTTTGTAGAATTTTATATATTGCCTCGATCAATAGAATTAACCTTATAAAATCTTCATTATCTAGAGAAACAGAGACTACAAAGATTCTAAACTCTTTGGCCATCATCTTATGTCAGTGCTCGATGAAACTATACAATAAAACCAGATTTTCATATTTTTGAAAATTTTCAAAATCCATGGGTTAACCCCTTCAAAAATATAAAGTTTTCGGTAAATGCTCTATATACTAAAGTTTATACTCTTCACTTTAGTTAAAAAATTTCAAACCACATTCTTCATTTGAATTAATGTATTCTAAACTATCTTTCATGGTATATAAGAATCATTCTAATTTTTTAATATTTAGTTTACTAAAATTTCATATACTTTCTAGATTAGTGGAATTAGCATTGTAAAATCTTCATTATCTAGAGAAACGGAAACAACATAGGTTCTGAACTCTTTGATCATCATCTTATGTCAGTTCTCGATGAACTATACACTAAAACCAGATTTTCATATTTTCGAAAATTTTCCAAAATTGTGGGTTAACTTCTTATAAAATAATGAATTTTCGGTAAATGTTCTATATACTGAAGTTTATACTCTTCAATTTTGTTTAAAAAAATGCAGAACAAAAGTGAAATGCTTTGCTTCGTTTTCTTATTTTAAATTGGATGAATGTTTGTTAAATGTGAAAAAGTGAAAAGTATTTATCTAACTTAAACCCGTTAGATCCACACGAATTTTAAACAGAAGAGAGGGGGTAGCATGAGTGCTCTTGTCTTGACCCAATCTGCCAATTAACAATACATTCCTAAAATAACTTTAAGGGAGCCCACTAGGCCCGAACAAATTTTAAGCAGGAAAGAGGGAAATAGAAATCTAATTAAACAAAAACAAAACTAATTGAACTTGGTGACAAAACAAAATATTTTGGGCTGTACTGATGTTGTAAGGATTAAGTGAATAGTTATGCTAGTAAATACTAAATACAAAGGTATAATATAAATATCAAATTTGTTTTTAGATTGTGAATGTAAATGTTTATATTTTTTTATGCGATTCTTTTTTATAATATCAATCTAAATTCTATGTCGAAATTTCAAATAATTACTTTTTAAAAATAGATAACCTGGATAAACATATAAGCTAAGTATCTTGTTCGAAACTCTACAAGAATGTAAACTAGGAATTAACCTTTTTTAACTAGGAATTAACTTAGGGGGTTATTCAAACAAGAATTTGTATGGAATTCGGTGATTTTAAAAGTTGATGGATTTTTAAAAGTTAAGTAAACTTAACAAATATTTTATGTGGATTTCCATTGATTCTTATTGATATTCAAAGATTTGCTTACATTTTATATTTCCAAAAAAATATCCTTCTAACGTAATTTATAAAAGTTTTATAGAACATTCCCAAAATTTTATAATGTAACGAACACTAGTAGCAATGATCCAATATCCACTCTGGAAAAGACAAAAGGAGATGATGAATGTTTCGGAAAAGATAAATGAGTGTTGGGTAGTTCTATGAATGTATTAAAGCCTGCCTAAGCTATTCAGATGATGTTTTAAATGTCATTTTCTTCTCCTGCTGGTGAAAAAACAATTCCACTGTCTATGTCAACGATAAAGCTGTACCTCGAAGAATGAATTGGTAGAAAGAAGGATCGTCGGCCATGAATGACATGTTTCCACTTACGCTGTTCTTTGAAAATGATGAAATTCAAGCATTGCTTCTTGTTATGGTGTAAAAACATCATCTTTTTTTTTTTGCATGGGTCACGTTCTACTTGTTACAGAGTTGAAATCAAAGGGTAAATGTTCATATTATCTAATCTATTAAAACTGAAGTACAAATTTAGATTATCCCTTAGTTTTCTAATATATTTACACTCATATGCCACTGATGCAATAACTAAAGCTATATTTATGGATTTTTGGAATTTGTATTGATTATAATTTAAATTAACCAACAAAATTTCCTAAAACTACTCCACAAATTTCCTTTGGTGAATGTTATTTACATTAATTACAATAATACTTCCTAACAATAATACTAAACGACATTTATGATTGTTTAGAGAGATCATGTTCATTTATTATAGTTAAAAAGGAATATCCACTAAAAAAAATTTCTGCGGTAAGAGTTTTTTTTTGGAACATTTATGCGACAAGAATATTTAGTAATTATTTTGATTTCTTTAAAAAGCTAAATAGTTTTTTACCATATGTTTTGGTATATGCTTTTATTTTATCTTATAATTAAACATCTTTCACTATATATATGGGTCAATTTTTTTCCTCTACTATGATCACAGTTAAACATTAAAGTTTAGTGTATATGTGGGTCAAAATTTTCATTTGCTATATACGGGTCACAAATTAATTTGTTATATATACGAGAATAAGTTAAACTCATTTAATATGATTTTTTGTTATAGATTACAAAATATTTATTAAGTACAAACAGACTTAGCAAATAAATTTGTCAATTTTATTATGAACTAACATTAGGTAAATAGTTTTATTAACAAAAAACAATCCCGCGCTTTTAAGCGCGGGTCAGAATCTAGTTATTACTTATTTGTGTAATGCTACAGAATCAAAAGTATTTTTTATGTATATGGATTTTGAAAATCTTATGGGTATCCATCATATTTTAAAAGTTGAGTCTCATGAGTAAAAAAATAAAGAATTTATATACCAATAACAATAGAGTTTGATGGAATTACAAAATCATTAAAATGTAAACTTTTGAATAACAATGGATTTTGAAAGGACTTTAAAAATCTTCAAATCAATAACAATGGAGTTTACAAAGATTTTCTAAATCCATAAATCAATAATGATGGATTTTCAAAATTTCATAACTCTTGTAGAATCTATCTACCAATAACCCCCCTTAGTAAAGTTCAAATATAGACTTACTTACGTCTAATTTTAAAACTAAATCTTTAAGAGGTTTCTTAATATAAACCCCTTAACTGAAAAGAATCTACACTTTTGTCCTAAAAAGACTAAATTAGGATATGACTTTGGATAAAGAGACGACTTCTCCGGATTCTTTCAATAAATGAAGCTTAAGAGAAGTATCCTTTCAATTCAAATAGAGAAAATCAAAAGCAATCCCATTTATAGGATTAGAGTCTAATTAATAGTTTAGCAAGAAAACTAATACTAATATATTCACTGGTCAACGAAAAAAACAATTAAATTAGCAATCAAATTCAAAACACAAAGACAAAACCTTTTCTTTCGGGTGTCTCGAGACAAGCACTAAGTTCAAATTTCTTATTTCTTTTAATGATCCTCTGTCTTTTAATCTCCTAGGGTTCTAAGACAAAACGTTAAAAGTGATTTTAATGGTGGTAGACAAAAGCAGTGAAGCTTCTCCCTTGTGCTGTGCTCTTCCAATGTAACTGCTTACTCATTCCTGTGGTTTTGTTTTTCTTTCTCGTTCTTAATTAAGTCATGTTGTTGACATGACATGGATGCCTGAAGCTTCTTTCCTAATACTCTTTCAGGTACAGCCCAAAATATTCAAGCTATGCCACTGAAGAAGATTCAAACGACTTGAATCATACTACAAAACACAAACGAACCAATGCTTTGCTGACTAATTCTGCTTCAGCTCATGGTAACATCGTGTTCTTCTACTACTATGCTTCCTTTGTTCTCTGTTTCCTCTGTTATATCGTGTCCTTGTGGTTTTATCTTTAAAAAATTTTATACACCAATAATTGCTTGTACACCACGAAACCTAGTTTCTGTTGCATAGATTTCACGTTTGTCTTGTCTCTCTTTTAACCTCTCAGATCTGAGATGTGTAGAGAAGCAAGACTCTAACTCACCGAGAGGAGCCCTAGAAGCCTGCTTAACCCGATGCTCAATCTCTTCCACCTCGTCTTCCTTAGACGATCCTCCTCCAAACCGAGAAGCTATCGAAAACGCAGACGCAGAAGCAGTTAGCAAGAACCACAAAGCACATTATAACTGGAGAAAGTTCTTCAAACATTGGAAACGCAAATCCATGAAACGCCTCTCTTCCTTCCCTCCATTAGGCGGTGCCCCAGTGATCTCTAGACGCAGTAAAAACGCAGATCAACGCATAGACGTTCTGAACGTTCACGATATCTACGACTTCCAATCATCTCTGCACAGCTTCTCAATCTCTGACCTAGACATCGCTACTGATAACTTCAGCCCCGGTAACGATTTTTTAAACTTTCCTTACAATCAAATTTAGGGTTTTGTTTGGTTTCTGATGCGATTAAGAGACGCTACTAAACGTTTTGCAGAAAACATAATCGGGAGAGGCGGTTACGCAGAGGTTTACCAAGGGATTCTACCAGAAGGGAAACTAATCGCTGTGAAACGTCTCACCAAAGGCACACCGGACGAGCAAACAGCAGAGTTTTTGTCCGAAATAGGGATCATAGCTCATCTTGACCATCCAAACACTGCCAAGTTCATTGGTTGTTGCATCGACGGTGGAATGCATCTTGTTTTCTGGCTGTCTCCTCTTGGAAGCCTAGGCTCTCTCCTCCATGGTTTATATGCATATCCTAAAATCTCCTAGACCATATCTGTAAACATGATATATAATATTTAAGGGACCATAAATATCTTAGGATAATTTTAACTAAAAAGTCGAGTATAGAAACCATGTGACATATATAAATTTGCGGGATAAGACGATGTTTCATTCAGTCGTGCTTAGACCCGGCCATGAACATATAGTTGTTCTAAATACTCTGTTTAATCTTTGCAGGACCATCAAAAGATAAGTTAACTTGGGACAGACGTTACAAGGTAGCGTTAGGAACAGCAGATGGACTAATGTATCTTCATGAGGGCTGTCAAAGACGTATCATCCATCGAGACATCAAAGCTGATAACATTCTCCTCACCGAGGATTTTCAACCGCAGATTTGCGATTTTGGATTAGCCAAATGGCTTCCTAAGCAATTAACGCACCACAACGTATCCAAATTCGAAGGAACATTTGGGTAACGGTTTGTATATTACTAATGTTATAGGAATGTTTTTAAAGGATTTTTTAAGAGCATGGTATGGTATGATAATGTTTTAATTAGGTACTTTGCGCCTGAATATTTCATGCACGGAATTGTCGATGAGAAGACCGATGTTTTCGCGTTTGGAGTTCTTCTATTGGAGCTTATAACTGGCCATCCTGCTCTTGATGAGTCTCAGCAAAGCCTTGTGTTATGGGTGAGTATGCAACCGGTTTGAAATTTGAGGCTAAACCTAACCGGTTCGTAGTCAATTGGACGTTCCTTATACATGTTACAAGTAATGTGTCATTTTATTTATGGCCACAGGCCAAGCCGTTACTAGATAAGAAAGACATAGAGCAATTGGTGGATCCGTCTCTTGGAGATGAGTATAACATAGAAGAGCTTCGCCGGTTAACTTCCACAGCTTCTTTATGCATCGAGCAGTCTTCTCTTCTACGACCCCGGATGAGCCAGGTACAAAAATATAACTCATCTGGTTTGGTTTTGGTCCATACATGTAGTGTGTTATTCAGTTTGAGCTCTATATCTTTTTCCGATTCTTAAGTTTATTTATACGTTACAGTAAATCTAGTTGTTCTTTGTGTAATTATATAGCGGTTTAGTTCGGAATTGACGTCGGTTATTTTATATTTCAATGTACGTATTCAGGTTGTGGAACTATTATTAGGCCAAGAAGATGTTGATATGTCTCTAAGAGAAGCCAAGAGAACGATGTTGCAACGAACGTATTCTGAAGGATTGTTAGATAGTATAGAATATAACTCAACTAAGTACTTGGGAGATCTTGATCACATTCGAGAGGTTGCTTTAGCTTCTTGAAATTAAAACAAAAACAATATTATGTTAAATAACTATTCGATTACTTTTTCTTTTGGAGAATGTAAATATGAAATTCAAGTTTAAAAATAGTAACCTGTTTCACACATTTTAGGTTTAATTTTATACTATTAAAATATTTTATATAATAAATATTATGAAAATTGTCACAATTCTATATATATTTATGAAAATTTATGTATGACATGTCTGTTTATATTACATTATTTATACCGTATAAAAAATTTATGTTAACCGTTTTATTTGCATAATTTTCAGCTTTTATGATTCTGTTTTGAATAAATCTACATTATAAATTGTATTTTCTAGGATTCAAAATATTAATGAAAATGTAATCAAATTACTTGATTAATATTTTGATTTTATATTAAAAATAACATAACAATTCTATATATTTTATGAAAATTCATGTATGACATGTTTGTTTATATTTACACTATTTATACTGCATAGAAAATCTATGTTAAATGGTTTTATTTACATAATTTCAGTTTTTTTATGATTTTATTTTGAATAAATCTACATTATAATTTGCATTTTCTAGGATTCAAAACATTAACGGAAATGTAATCAAATTCTACTTGACTAAAGAAATTTTCACCACAATTTCGGTAAAGTGAAAAACAATTGAACCGGGTAAGAAATACTATGATTAAACCGAAAAGACTGATAACACTGACTGGTAGACTAAACTTAAAATCACGTGACACCACCCACTTGCATTTTGATTTACGAAAATACCCTCGTAACTGACAGAAAAGATGGATAAGATATCCCACCCTTCAATTCTGGGACCTCAACTTTCGAATTTTCAAATTTACCCCCCCCCTCCCCTCAAAAACGAAGTCAGTCTTGTCTCTTTATCTTCACAATCTCCCTCTATATCTGCAACACTCTGCATAAAAACGATAAAATACATCGAAATCCGCAAAAACACAAAACCTAATCCTCCGCCGCCGCCACTTCGAGAAACCTCAAAACAATGGCCAAGAAGAAAGCAACGCGTAACAGTAACGCTACCGTCAACGTCAACGTTAACGTTAACGATAATACTCCACAGAACCACGACGAGAAAGCTACGAAACTTAGCCGGCAGTCTTCCATGGAAGAAGACCACTCGGAGGAGAAGGTGGGGCACCTGAAGTCTCTCAACGCGATGCTCCTCAAACAGACGGTGGAGAAGCGGCAGCAGATCGACTCGCTGGAGACGGAGCTGGCTCGCGGCGGATCGGAGAGAGGAGAGCTGCGGAGGGAGCTGGATCAGGTCGGCGACGAGAATCTGGGGCTGAGGATGGAGCTGGGGATTGTTATGGATTTCGTCGGGTGTCGGTTTAGGGAGATTGGGGTTGGAGTGAGGGAGAGGGATGACGAGATTAGGGCTTTGAAAGGGGAAAGGGATATGGAGCGTGGGGAGGTGAGGAGGTTGGAGGAGAGTGTGGCTGTGATGGCGGAGAAAGAAGCGAGTTTGGAGATGGTGATTGAGGGGTTGAAAGGTGAGAAGGAGAAGAGGAGGATGGGAGAAGAGATAGTAAACAAGGCTAGGGAAGAGATTGATGAGTTGAAGAGAGAAATGAAAGTGCTTTTGGGTGTTAAGAATGAGATGGAGATTGTAAAGAGTGATCAGAGAGGGGAGATTGATGAGTTGGAGAGAAAGTTAGGGAGGTTGAATGATACTGTGGAGAGTTTGAGGAAGGAAGAGAAGGTTTTGAGGGATATGGTTGTTGGGTTGGAGAAGGATCTTGATGAGTCTATTGAGAAAGAGAGGGGAATGATGGTGAAGATTGATGCAATAGGGAAAGAGAAGATGGTTAAAGAATCTGAGCTTGAGAGGTTGATGGTGGAGAAGAGTTCAGTTGAGAAACAGGTGGAGATAGTCAATGAGCAGTGCTCGGATAAGGAGAAGTTGATTGACAAGTTGTCTCGGGAGCTTGAGGAGCGTGTCTTTAGTGGGGAGGCAAAGCGTGTTGAGTTGAATAGAAAGGTTGATGAGCTAGAGCGTGCCGTTGCTGCGCTGCAAAAGGAACGTACCGAGACCAATGAGAAGCTTAGCTGCAAAGTTAGAGAGATAAGGGATGCGCTTGAGCAGGTTGAGCTCGAGAGAGAGAGAGCTGATAAGGCACTTGATGAGGAGAAGAGACATGGAGAGGATCTCAAGGCGGACGTTTCGAAATCAGAGAAGATGATTGAGACAACTCTAGAAGAGCTTGAGAAAGTTAAGACTGAACGGGAGAGCTTATCTACAGCGAGGGATGATTTGGAGAAACAATCCAAATCATTGAGAAGCGAAAAGGCTATCCTCGAAAAGGAGCTTCTAGAGCGCACAAAGGCTATCGATGCTCTGAAAAAGGAAGTAGAGTCCGCTGGAATGGATGCAGAACGCAGCTTGGTGATGATGCTAAAGAGTGCCGCATCCGCAGTGTCACAATCGGATAGCAAGCAAGAAACTGCTACAGCATCATATGCCTCGGAGCTAGAATCAATAGGGAAAGCGTTCAAAAACAAAGAGAACATAATCGAGGAGATGAAGAAAGAAGCCGAGTCAATGAAGCAATCAACAGAAGAGGCAAACAAGAAGAAGAGCTTCTGGACAGTTGTTTCCTCTGTAACAACCATTTTTGCTGCTGCATCCTTTGCCTATGCCTCTAGGACTCGTTAAAAGCACACCTCAACACACCCCTTTGGTTATAGCATCTCACTAAGAGCTGTCTACGTTTTGCCTTTCAAATAATGTTTGTTGTTTAGGACTCAGCAGCAAGACAACGACTCTAATATGATATTTAATATAATAATCTTTCTCCTGAGATCAGTATGTGTGTATCTAATTGATTTTCTTAGTCCGTGTCTGCACTTGTTGATCAGGCATTTGACTTTCAGGTCTCACAAGCTGTCTTAAACATATGTCATCTGTTTGTGTTTGGTGTGAAAGCCACATCTTTTCACTGGAAAGAGTTTACAGACTCTTGGTCATTTCCATTTCTTCTTCATTGTACCATTTCTCGGTTGTTCATTACTCGTATCAGTGTCCTGATTGGCCAGGGACATATCCCGATACTGATGTGGATTGCTTGATCCTATTAGTAGTGTTTCTGGCTGGTTCTGTGCAGGTTCATGAGGCTTTTCAAGGCAATGTGTAGCGTTCAAGATCAAACCCGACTTTGACGTCAAAGGTGACAGTGCAGTGGGGTCTCGACAGCTCTCAGGTATGCTGTTTCTCGCCCCTTATCTCCTTTGGGGTCTGGTGCTTCAACGACAAAGAAGAATACAGACTTGGCAAGATCACCAATTACCAGCTACTTCGGGCGACGTCTTGGGGACTCCGGCATCCAAGGCAACAAGGTAAAACCCACCTCCCCGGGGTTAACGTCAATAGAAGAGAACGGTGATAGGTAATCTAGTGATTATTAAGCATTCTAGCAGAACGCGCCGGATAGGTGGTGATGCGAAACTAGAGTTGTAAACATATTGATCTAGATCGTTTTGTTCGAGTCCGGTTTGTATTCGACTTTGACCCCCTTTCGGGATTGATAAATATATATATATATTAAAAAAAAAAAAAAAAAAAAAAAAAAAAAAAAATTCCTCACATGTCTAAACGAAAACCCTTTTTAAGCCCTTTTGGCTTTAGAACGACAGAATATTAAATATCAATCTAGTCTTTGTTCTGTCGTTGTGATAAATGTTAAATCAGTGAGAAAGATCCAAAATACTCTCATGGTAATGCAAGTTCAATCTTTATATTTTACATACATTATTAGAGAGTACAATGAAAAAGAGGAGCAAAAATACAACACAGGATATCTCTTAAGTCTTAATACCTACATTACATTCTTGAAGTATACCTATCACTCCAATGCTGAAGAATCAGCTATTAGTTATAAGTAAAGACTAACAACTACACGCCAAACATTATAAAGAACCAAAAGGATATTACTACTACTACTACTACTTTGTTCCTTTCCAAGTCTCTGAACGCACTTCGCTGTTCTTCTACTCGCTTTAAGCTTTAACAGTCACAGCGTTTAAAACACCACACAAACTAACCGAGAGAATCCACAGGCAATACATTCACCTGTTTGTTAGTCCAAAGAGTTCTTGGCCTCGGCTAAAAAACAACCTCAACTTTCCGCGTTTACAAACGCAGCAATCTCATCCATAACACTATGGAAGTAACTATTATTCGGCAACAGGTAGAAACCAATAGTAGCCTTCTCCAAATGCACAAGCTTAACCTCTTGACCTGCTTTCTCCAGCCCTTCCGCGTAAGCTAGCTGCCAATCTTGAATCAAATCCAACCCCGCAACAACCACGAGACTCTTCGGAAACCTCAGCCCTCGCAAGCACCTCGCTCTGGAGCTAAACGGGTTACAAGCAGGATGCTCTCTATCTTCCCCTTCAGGCAAAAACGCCTTCCAGTACCAATCACGGTCCCTCACCGTCACAAAGTACTTCCCATCCAAACGCTTCTCAGACTCGGTCCTCTCCTTCCCACCGAACATAGGGTTAAGCAGAACGTTCCCCAATACGTCTATCCCCGCTTCACCCGCCCTTAAAGCCACGTTGTGCACTATGTTCCCTCCAGAGCTATCTCCCGCCAAGAAGATACGAACCTTCGAGTCTTTCTTGGACTTGAGCCAAGTCCTCGAGTTGACCCAGTTAAGAGCCGTCCAGCCATCATCGTAAGCACAAGGGTAAGGGTTCTCAGGCGCACGGCGATAATTCACAGAGACAACAACACAGTTTTTACACGCACCAACGAGCCTGCGGCAGAGAGTGTCGTAGATCTTGCTGTTGGCGGACGAATGAGCGAAGCTACCTCCGTGGAAGAACAATACAACGGGGACAACCTCTCCATCAACAGGCTTCTCGAGGTCTAACACACTAGTAGGAGGAGGTCTTCTTCCCTCCTCTTGGTCTGGTGCGTAAGCTGGTCTGTAGACTCTGCTTAGTAGACCGATGCTTCGGTCCATCACCACGTCGAACGAGAACACACCGTCTTCAGGGTTGGCGTTTGCGGTGACTTTACGGTCTAGATACTCGGCCAAGTGTCGGTTGAATGTACCGTCTGATCGACGCAGGAGGTTGTAGGATAGTTTGAAGGTGGAGATTAAAACCCATGTATTGAGAGGAACCACTGTCTGCATTAGAAAAAAAAAACATAATTAAGACTCCAATCAGAAAACATCAACAGATAATTAAACTACACACAATCTTGAGACTATCAAACAAAACGACATCGTTTCATCAACTTAACAGAGTTAGAGTCCTAAAGCTTTTGAATTTCTTTATTTTATTTAAACACACATAAAAAGTAATCTAAATAAAGCTCGGACACAAAGAGCAGAGCAGTAAGAAAGAACATCAAGAACCTAACCGGAAATAGAAAAGAGACCCCATGCCAAAATCGAGGATTGTTTTCACTCAATTTAGAAACTTTTTTTTTAAAACAAACTTATACCTTGCTATCAATTAGATTAACTTCGTCGCTCGCAGCCATTAGAGCAGAGAAACTCGTTTTCGTTCAAAAACACCACAGAGACGCGAGTTGAGATTGAGATCGAAAGGACGAGACTTTTCAAGTCGAGAAGCGAAAATTCGTGCCTTGGTTTGTGAAAGTTAAAAACTTCAGATCAAATGGGTTTAGTTTAGTAGCTTAAAGGAACTGGCGTAAAGAAAAAAAGCTTGAAAGGAAAAGATTTATACTGCGCCAAGAGGTGGAAGATAAGGAAAAAAACTCTGCGTATTTTAGCATGGATACAGTCACGTGGTGTAACGTGCGCGTTTAAGTCGGACGCGTCCATGTAGAGTAGGGAGAGAGAGTAGTGTGTGAGGAGGAATGAGGACTGTTTGGTGGGCCTCGAAGATATTATAGAAAAATATAGCCTTGGGCCCTATTAGCTTTATTTCTTTTCGAAGTCTTTAATTTGGATTTCTTTTTCCTAAAATTGATATATTATTTTTTCAAGTGTCACAAACACAAAAGAGAGAACATTTCTAAAATTGATATTTCTTTCAAGTGTCACAGACACAAAACTAAAGAGTGAGAATATTTCTAGAAAAATCTGTGAAAAGGAGAATTTGATATATAAAAATTGTAGTATATTTTCATTCATGTCATCATATATAGCATCAATACTATAGCATCAACAGAACAAAAATATGTTCCATAACATCTTGTGCTTATTATATTATTCGTTTTGGAAAATAGAATAAAAAAAATGTTACATAACATCTTCATTAATGATTAGTTAATTAAGACAGCTGGGTATACTGGCAAATCATGTAATTAATATATGAGAAATTAGTAAAAATGCACCTAAACCAACTCCTAATATACAATCTACCCTTAATCTCATAAACCTTTTTCATTGGACGATTTTACCCTTCTGCCACGCGTCAGCCTACGTCTAGTAGCCTTGCAGGCTACTCTTTTAGGGCTGCAGTGCTCTGTCGTGTGTCAGATTCATTATTATATCTGTTGGATAATGTTCATTCTCTTTTAATTCTCTTTTGTCTTTTCTCTTTATTTTTCATCTTCTTTCTTTATTTTCCTCCATCTTCTTTCCTTTTCTTTCTTTCATCTCTCATTACTTACTAACTAGATTGATGGTTTCAAATATTTGACTACTTCTGATTATCAACTTTTTCATCTATTTTACTAACTTCGGTCAGTTATATTTGATTATCTCGATAACGTAACTTGTTACATGTTAATAAGTAGTATTCAACGTTAACATAATGCGTAACAAGTAACACAGTCTGTTAACTCGCTAACAAAATTTGTAACAACCTTAATAGTCAAATTCATAGTTGGTTATCTGACACATAGTTTGATACCAAAAGAATTCATAACTGTTTAACATGATGTTATAAAAATCTTCATGTTAACTGATACATGATTTGTTTAACTGATATTTGGTTTATTAGCTCACAAACAGATTTGATACATGTCTGTGAACTAATAAGTTACATGATAAGTTGGTTGTTATCCGTTAACCGATTCGTTACTTGGTATATGTATTTAGCTGATACATTATATGATACCAAATAACTGATAATTGGTTTGTACGATATTACAAGAGACTTGATGTTCATTGATACATAGTTTGTGTAGATGATAAATAATTGAATAAATAACTTGTGAGCTTGTACATTTTTTATATTTAGTTTTATTAGCTGACAAATGAATTGATACATGGTCTTGATTAATAAGTTGTTATCTGATATATTATTTGTTACCTGATACAAATTTTGTATGATAAATGATTTCTTACATGTTTTGGTATCTGAACATAGTTTGATACTGAAGAATTTATAAATGTTTTATCTGACACATAGTTTGATACCGAAGCATTCATAACTATCATATTTGTTATCTGATACAATTATTATATGATAAATGATTTCTTACATGTTTTAGTATCTGACACATAGTTTGATACCGAATTCATAACTGTTTAATATGATGTTACAAAAGTCTTTACGTTAACTGGTACATGATTTGTTTAGCTGATACTTGGTTTATTAGCTCACAAACGGATTGATACATGTCTGTGAATTAATAAGTTAAATGATAAGTTAGTTGTTATCCGTTAGCGGATTTATTACTTGGTACATATATTGTTAGCTGATACATTATATATGATATCAAATAATTGATAATTGGTTTGTATGATATTACAAGAGACTTGATGTTCATTGATACATAATTTGTGTAGATGATAAATGATTGAATAAATAACTCGTGAGCTTGTAGATTTTTTATATTTAATTTGTTAACTGACAAATGGATTGATACATGGTGTTGATTAATAAGTTGTTATCAGATACATTATTTGTTAACCGTTAATATATATATTTGATATATAACACAATATATTAGCTGTTATAGAATATTTTATCGATAACGTAATCTCGATTTGATCTTCGCTGTTTTATCCAACAGTTCATCGTCTGTCCCGCCGTCCATCTCTGCAGTCTGACACACGTCTTCTCTGCGGTCTGACACACACCTTTTCTGCAGTCTGACCTGTATTCAATAAATGAGGGACATTTTCGTCCGCACAGTACCAAAATGTTATTTCTTTTTGAGTTATGTATAATCATGGGCATTTCTCTAATATGGGCCTGACTTAGGGATATTTTGCCAATTCTCCCTTAATATATTCATGGAATTAACCTTTTTATATGGATTTGTATTATGCCATTGTTGATTGTTGATAGCTCTAACCAAATAACGACAAAAGGAAAATTAGCAAAATAATTCTTGCCGACTAACCAGCCACTTAGCTTCGTATTATGTATGTCTACCAACTGCCGAAAACCATACGACTATTTTTAAGAACTCCCATCTTCTGGATTTACAGAGAAAATTACAATGCCTAATCATAGATTATATAAATATGGATACTTTGCTAAGTGAGCAACTGAAAGAGTTGTATACGAAACTAATCAATAATCTATAAACTGTCCGTACCCTCTCCTTAGTAATCATGCATACTTATTAGTATGTTAGTCAGCACCAAAATGAACGAACCAACGAACACTACAAGAAAACAAGTCTATTGTAAGGGAAATTTGCGAGTAAAATTTTTCATTGCAAATTTGCGACAGGTTTGCAACGGAATTACAAGAGAAAATAAATTCCTCGCAAATTTCTCGCAAATTTGCAAGAAAAAACAAGTCCTCGCAAATTTGCAAGCGATTTGCGAGGGAAGTGACAGAGTCCTCGCAAATCCCTCGCTCATTTGCGATGATTAGTTTTCCCTTGCAAATTTCCGAGAGATTTGCGAGGGTTTTATTTTCTCTTATAATTCTGTTGCAAAACTGTCGCAAATTTGCGAGGAATTTGCAAGAATTTATGTGATATTTATAAATTTTATCACATTTCTCTCATAAAATCAAATAAAGTTAATAAATAAAATATTAAACTTAAATATTTAGTATTTAACAAGTATACCGACAAATATTTTTGGAAAATTATAATATCAGTCAACTAATATTCACAGGATTAATATTTTCTGATACTTTAACTAATATCACGAAGTACTAAACATCAAAACTATATAATTTATACAATAAATACACATCAAATAAATTTCTAAAAAAATGAAACAAATTTTCACTTTAATTATTATTTTCAAAAAAAGATTAAAAGATAAATATTAGTCTACAATAAATATAACAAAACCACAAACGAAACCCTAAAATCAATGACTTATGAATTTGCAAGGAATTTGCAAGGGATCCCTCGCAATTCTCTTGCAAATTTGCAAGCGAATCCAAACAGTCGCAAATTTACAAGGAAATTGCAATGGATCCGTCACAAATCCCTTGCAAATTTGCGAGGAAAACAGAATCCCTCGCAAATTTGCAAGGGATTTGCGAGGGCCACTTGCAATTTCTTTGCAAATCCATTGTTTCAAACATTTAGAAAGGTTTGGGGTTTCATCAATGATTTTGGTGTATTTAAACATTGGCTATTTCTCACATTTCCTCTTATATGAATGATGGTAAGATTGTTTATCTAAGATTTTTATAGCTTCATGTATCTTATACTCTAGTTAACATATATGCATGTTAACATCAAACCCTTATAACTTATATAATTCATATACGTCAACTAAATTTCCAGAAAATGTAAAACATATTAATTATTAATTATTTATTTTGAACCGAATCACAAAATACATATAGTCTACCGAAAACGTAACAAAACCCTAAATGAAACTCTAAAATACACTATTTATGAATTTGCAATGATTTTGCAAGTGGCTCCTCGCAATTCCCTTGCAAATTTGCAAGAGAATTGTGAGGGATCCATTGCATTTCCCTTGCAAAATTATTTTTCTCAATTCAAACATTAAATAAAATCTAATTTTTATAACATAATACTGTATATATATATATATATAATATCTTAAACTACAATACAAAATTTAAAATTTTACATTATACATTTCAAAAACAAAAATCACTAATCTAAATTCAAACACTATATCTCAAACCCTAAAATCTACATATAAACTCTATACCCCAAATCATTTATCTAAACAAAAAACAAGTATTTTCAAATTTAAACAACAAATCTTAAACTTAACTTTAAAATTTAATCTTTTAGAATTTAGTTCCAAAACTTAAATTTATACCTCAAACACTATATTACAAACCATACACTTATAACCTAAACCTTATACCCCAAATCATAAAATCCAAACACCAAATTTAACATTTTCAAATTTAATCACCAAAAATTAACATAAACTAATAATCTAAAATATTAAAAAAATATTCCTAAATTTAAACTCTAAACTTCAAACCTAATACTCCAAATTAACCTTACATAAAAAACAACCTTATATCATAATACACTAATTAAATAAATTTATAAATGATATTAAATCAAGTTATGTTATCCCTAACCCAAACCTAAACCATAAATATAAATTTAGAACTTTTCAAGTTTATATTCTCAAATTAATTTTAAAATATTTTTAAACTAAATAAAGAGAATACATATTAGTTTATCCAAAACTTAATAAAACCCCAAATGAAATTCTAAAATACAGAGAATTATATATAGATATAGATTTGCAACGGATTTGCAATGGAATCCTGAAAAAAGAAAACTCTCGCAATTTCATTGCAAATTTGCGAGAGATTTGCAACGGAAACTAGGTCAATATATAAACACATTAACCTAATCTTCTTCTTCAGTTCTGCCGTCAAAGTAAAAAAAAACATATTTTTTTTTCTTTTCTCTCCTCCCTTGCCCTCCTCCTTGCCTCCATATCTCCTTTCGCCAGAGCTCCTGACGACGCGCCGGAACCCTCACCGCCAGCTCTCCTCTCTCTCTCTCACTGCCGGATCTATTTATCTCACGGCCACAGAGCTCGTGCGACGCTCGCTACACTACCACCACCAAGGTCCAACCTCTATCTTACTATCTCTCTGTCCCTCTGTTTCTCTGTTTCTCTGTTTTGAACTGATTTAGTTTAAGGGTTGGAGGAGGCAAGGCAAGACGAGGCCGGAACCACACCACCACGGTTTAACCTCTCTCTCTTTCTCCATCTCTCTGTGTTTACATCTGATTTTTTTTTCGTTTTGGTAAATGTAGGTGAAGGATGGAGAAGAAGCCTGATGGTTAAGGTGACAAGGCCAGCCATTGTCGCCGTGGGCGTGGTTGTGCGGCAGTCGCAGTGGTGGTGCGGTGGAGGCGGCTGACTATCTTCTAGGGTTAAGAGTTTTTTTTTACAATTAGGGTTGGTTAGGCTTAATTAGGTTTGTTTAGATTTAGTTTTAGGTTTAGTTAAACCGGTTAAATTAACTAAACCAGTGTATTATTTCTTTTTTTTTTTAGGATTTTTAATATATCCATTCATGTATTTAAATATGTATTTGTATGCATATGTACGTACTGGTTTCAATATATATATTTTATATATTTATTTGTATTTTGATTTTGTTTTTTTTAATATATTTTTTTTTAATATTTGTAAAGCAATTTGCAATAGAATTATTTTCTTGCGAATCTCTCGCTAATTTGCAACGAAATGAAGTTCGTTGCAAATTTGCAACGAAATGAGGTCCGTCGCAAATTTGCAAGGAACTATTTTCCCTCGCAAATTTGCAACGGAATTACGAGCGTTTTTAATTTGCGAGTAAGGATTTGCGAGGAATGTGTTTTCCTCGCAATTCTCTTGCAAATGACGATTTGCAACAGAATTGCGATGATTTTTTCCCTTGCAACAGACATGTTTTCTTGTAGTGGAAGCTGACATATGCTCTCTCTAACGTATTTAGTTTGATTCTTTCTTTCGTCGCTTATCTATATTCCAAATATGTATCTCTATGTAAGCTTCAAAGGTCGCCGCCTTTTGACGTGCAAACATCAGCAGATAGAGAGCAGATAACTTCTTCAAGCAAATAGAAAACACTTGGTTTACATTACAATTTCTTAAGATATATAATGTATTGTACGTGACAATGTAAAAAGAAAGGGAAATAGTTAGAGTCTAACTAAGTTCCGAATTAGATATAGGTAACAAAAAGCTAGGAAGTGACATGTGGCTTGTAAAATACTAATGGTTTATAGCAAAACCATGACTGTTTTTTGGAAGCATTAGAGTTTGGCGGTCAATATCTTATGGACAACAGCTTGTTTCCTACTTTTATATTTATCATTCTCTCAATTTTATAACATTTTTAAAATGTTATTTTCTTTATTGTGTTTGTCGTATTATTAGGGTTTCAATTTCACCATCTCACCTGTCCCTTTCTTCTTTATTATTCTTTGTCACTTCCTCTAGCCTTTTATCTCTCTTTTTCATCGTTCTTCCCCCTCAAATTTGTTTTATTCATTTATCACTACATCCTATTTAATAATTAACTTTTGTTTTTATAGATGAAGTACACAACAAAAGTAGATGGATCATGGATGCGGCACTTATTAATTACGACGACTATCTATGTATCACTATCATTATTCACTCATGGGCCTCGTCTTTGTATTCTCTCGGATGTCCTAGTGCATATAGGCCTATAGTTTGCTTATGCGGTTCTTGTTAAGCAACATGTTGAACACGGTATACATAGACTAATCCCCAAGATCAAATAACTAGTCCTCAACAATAAGAGTCACATCTTGAAACTAATTATCATATGAACACAATCCCGCGAGAATCAATTAGACAGAATTGATCCAGTATAATTCCTAGTATAAACTATGTAGTTATACCCTTTTACTTAATACTCTTACCGAAACATTTATAAATAGTTTATCTAGACCAAAACTTAGATCATAACAGAAAAGAGTGTTAACAACTTTTACATTATGAAGTTTCTGTATTAGTAATAACTATTGGGCCATCGAGAAAAAGATAGTGCTCATTGGGCGGGCCTACTAGTTCTTTCAGTAAAAGTCTATGGGGGGGGCTTATTCATCTCGTACTTAGCCTTTTAAGCGTTTTAGATGGTCCAAAATCCTCTTGGTCAAACTGCCAGTGCCAAAGACGAGCTGATGTAAGTTAATCCTACGGCTTAAAATAATTTAATCTAACGGCTGTAAACAAATGATTCCGAAAATATGTAAGCCAGCTTTTCTGCTTTTCCCTCCTATTTGGGTAAATCATCATCAATACACCCCTTACTCTGTTTTCAAAAGTTTTTAGCCTAACGAGAGAGAGAGAGATTTGCTTGTTTTCTTCATCCTCTTAGAGACAAGTTCTTAAAAATCCAATCTTTCAGCTGTAGAAAGGAGGACAAACAGTAATGGAAGTAGATTCTTCCCGAGGAGTCACGCCGGAGCAGGATCCGGCACCGGCGACGGAGCGAAATGAACATCAGAGTAGTGAAAGGTATAACCTTTTTTCATGGGTTTTGTTCAATTTCTCGCTCTGCTTTGTTTCTGATGTAGTCGTTTCTTTTGAACTGTGGCTTAATTAGGATTCGTGGCTCTGATTTGATGGTAACGGAGAGTGGGCGGTCGGGGATACATCAAGTCTTAGATCAGATTGAGCTAATAGCTTCACCGGTTCTTCAGTTTACAGAGAAGTGGAGAGAGATCCACGAGGAGTATGCTAGCTTGCAAAGTCTGCTTAAGAAACGAGCCATGGAACTAGATCTGAAGCAAAAGGAGGTTGATGAGAGGGAGAGGAAGGTTGATTTGCTTGAAAAGTCTATGGCTTTGAGATTAGAGGAGAAAGAAAAGGAGAATGAAGTGAAGCAGTTTCTGGTATCATCACTTCTCACGAGATTGGACTGTGACGCAGCGAACGTGCTTGAAGAGAAGGGAAAAGAGATTGAGCGGCTTTCAAAGCGTAACGATGACAGGTCACGTGAGTTAGACAAGGCTGTGAAAGAGTTTGACTTGAAGCTTAAGCAGCTTGAAGCTAGGGAGAAGGATATTATGTTACATGATGAAGCAATCAAAGAGAAGGTGAATGAACTGGAGAAGAAAGAGGAGATCTTTGAAACTGAAAAGAAAGCAAAAGCTGAGGAGATGGAACTGAAGAGACAAGAGATGTTGGCTGAAATGGAGAAGAAAGAGAAGATCTTTGAAGTGGAACTGAAGGCAAAAACTGAAGAGATGAATGTTAAGGAGAAGCAACTTGAAGGAAGGGAGAAAAAGCTTGAGTTGAAGCAGAGAGAGCTAGAACAAGTCATGGACAAGCTTAAAGAGAAAGAGAAGGAAACAGCCACGGCTTGTTTAGCTTCAGCTTCTGCATCTTCTCAACAACAAAGAGACAAAGCGTTTGAAGAAGAGACTGAAGAGGAACCTGAGGAAATGAAGATTGATGATTCAGAGTTTCATGACTTCAAGAAGACAATGAGCTCTTTCGTGGTTGACAAAATATGGGCTCTTTATGATTCTCAAGACGAGATGCCAAGGTTGTACGCTAAGATCAAGAGAGTTAACAAGTCCCAGTTGAGTCTTAAACTGACATGGCTTGATCCTAAAGAGGACGAATCAGTTCCGGTTGCTTGTGGGAGGTTCAGATATGGTAGAACAGAAACGGTGAGCTACTTGGCGTTTTCTCATGAGGTAAAACCAATCATACTTGGCAGGAACATCTCTGTGAACCCAAAAGAAGGTGAAACATGGGCTGTTTTCAGAGATTGGAGCAATAATCCAATACAGCAGCACAAGCCTCCTTATAGATACGACTTGGTGGAAGTGGTGGGAGTCTTCAAGGATAATCAAGGCATTGGAGTGACGTACCTAGGGAAGGTGGAAGGGTTTGTATCCGTCTTCAAGCACGCTGTGCAGCATGGAGTTTTTAAAGAGGTGATCACACCAAAGAAAATGCAGAGATTCTCTCACAGGGTTCCATCTGTTAGACTGAGTGGAGAAGAGAGAGAGGGAGTTCCTGCTGGTTCTTTTGAGCTCGACCCTGCTGCCGTCCCGAGGTACATACTCCTTGGGGAGAAGGAACCTGATGTAGTTCAAGTTGGCTCTGCAGAAGATGATGTCCCTCCAATTATCGTAGATTGAAAGTTTGTGTGTTGAGGAGTCTGATGTTTAAGTTCTTGCAAGTAGAAGTAGCTATGATTGTCAGGAAGTTGGCTTTTGTTGCAGGAGAGATCCTTTTGAGTCTGGTGTTAGCTAATTGTAATAAGTTTTTGGCAAAACTCTGCGTCAAAGTAGTGGCAAACAAACAAGTAGAAACAACTCTTAAAGGTATGAAAATAGTATGCTTTTGGTTACAGATAAATGAATCTAGAATCATCTCTTATATCATTAGGCTAATTAAATGAACAGTAAATGCATCTCTCTGACCATAAACGTTAAAGAAGTAGTAATCTATTACACTACTAAAAGGAGGATATGGAGCTCCCTTAGAGTGTCCACGTCGGATGATAAATTCAAACCAATGAGGATGCTTTGTTTTGCCACGTCATTTAATTACTGAGTTGAGTTGAGATACATTTAAACTGGGCCAAATTTTATATGTATATGAGTCGACTATATCAAGCCCATCACTTGGCCGAACGTGACGATATGGATTCACGAATTTCCAGTCTCCACTTCATCTCCATCGTTTTTAGATTGAAAATTATGCCATCTCTGAAAATCACCTTTAAATTGGAATTAAGGCAACCCACTCTTTCACATTAATAACTTTAGTTACTCTTTTCAAGTTACATCGTTAGAGATGTTAGCTTTCTGACTCCCGTTGTTTTTCTTTTTTTTTGATATAAATTTCTATGCTGAATCTCATCTACTACCTTTTCAAAATCCTTTTCTCTTCCTCTCAAATTTAATCTACTCAATCGTCCACAAGCAGACACCTTTAAGGTTTCCATTTCGATTAAAGCACAAACTGAAAGTTTTCACCTGAGAGAGAATGCAAAACTCGGTGAACCCATATGATATGAAGAGGTGCGTTTGGGATCTAGATCTTGCCATATGTTTATATGGTGGTGAAATCTCTTCGGTTGTTGATTGTAAAATCTCTTTTTTTGTACCCAGATGATATGAAGAGCACATCCAATTATTTTCTCCGAACGAATCATGTAATCATTGCTCTTGCTATGTGCTCTGTATTTTAATTTTAAACCCTGTACTCCTGTAATGTCATCGCTGCGAGTCGTGTATCAAACTTTAATTTGGTTTCATCAGTTCATTTACTAAATATGTATTCATTTGCCAAATTCTACATTTTTAATTACTATGATGAGATGAGTAGCAAATAGAATGAGTTAATGATGAAAATATTGGCGGATGTAATTCATCTTCTCTATTTCTACCACTATCACGTAAACCTATAATTAAATATCTGTAGACAAGATGGTGATGATATCTTCATAATTCAATCCTATTTCAGGTGCTACCCAGAACTCAGTCCAAGTGGCTCAGGTAGATTATTTTTCCTTGTTCTTTGGTTTTCTTTTGAGATGTATGAAAAAATGCTAAATCAAGGGTGTTTTTTACTTGATATCCTGCAGTGAGTGCTTCGAATTCCAGGGGCTACCAGTTACATGGGCTACAATGGAAAGGACAAATATGAGAGGCCATGAAGATGCATGCTACAGCAGATGGAATCAATGTAAGTCTTGCATCCTGATATTTTTTTATTTTCATGTTTACTGGTTAAGTCCATGTACTGATAGTGCTCCTTTTGTAACTGGTTAAGTATAAAATAGTTTTCAACATGACTTCACGTCTCCGTACTTCTCCCGTGCATCAAATTCTAATCAATGGTTAGTGTCCCAAGAATTCTAAAGAAAATTTCTCTCACAAGAAAGTCTATGCAGTGATTCCGCGTTTTGTCTCAACTAACTATTCATTGAATTGTTTTTGGGTTTTGAAGGTGTTGAAAGTATGGGACATGGTTATTCAAGTTCTGTACAAATTTTAAGCACAAGGGTATGTCTCAGTTTTTTTTGCCTCCAACATCCTCAGATCTATTAATCCGATTCAGTTCCAAAATCACATATTAATCCAGTCACTAGAGTTATTATGACAAAAGTTCATTCAAATTGCAAACCAGCATTAAAAAAAATACCAAGGTCTTTTAGAAAAGGCCGGGATTCTTACTATATAACGCATATAACACACTGTTCTTTTCTGAAGCATGGTGGTGTCGTCAGACTGTTGTCACAAGGGTTTTGCACTTTTTGTAGGCACATGATGTCTCTTGGAAAGCTTTATTCTGTGAGTATTTGTTAATCTTCTTTTATTCTTTTAAGCTGCACAATACTCTTTTATGGTTTTTGAAAAAGTGCTTAGGAAAATAATTCTTAGTCACTGTCGATGCTGCTGTCACTTATATTTTGTTAGAGTATTCCAAATACTGTGTCGTAGCATACTTTGAAAAGTGAAAACATAGTAATGTAAAGATATAATTTAGTGGAACTGTGGAAGTTAATTCTTTCGAAAATCCATTGAAATATTTTGAGATGACTACATATTACTCATGGGAACACTGAACAATATAGTTTTTTCACATATGTGCACTGCTGCGAATAGCTAAAAAGTGATATAGAAAATTGTGTTTCCCTTCCTTCTTGCATTTGTATACATTGATCATATGGCTAGAACAGATCACTAACTTGAATTTATGTGACTCTTGAGTCTTGACTCAAATGTAAACGAGAGAGTATAGAAGTTTGAAACCACCTTCTCTGCTATTGCATTGATGAAAAACTGAATGTATTAAAAATTACTTACTGGATCGAACCATTCTCTGTTGTTTAGAGTTCATGCATGGTCCCTGAGACTTTTTATTAAATGGTATTACCAGAATCAATCAATCTGTTTGGATCATAGCGATCTTCGAACGCATAATGTAAATTATTTTTTTCCACGCACAGAATTACTAACCCGCTTTACATCAATAATATTCAGGGCAGAGATCGATATACTGTTCAGTTCAGACACATGCATTTGGTTCCTTTAATCAGGTACTGCAGTGAGAACATCAAGATGATCGTGGTGTACGTGTATATGGAAAAGGGAACGCTTAAGAACCATATGTATGACTTGGATAGCCCAAGGTGAGCTGCAGACATAAGCTGGGGATATGCGTTGGTGCAGCTTGAGGGGTTCACTATCTCCATACAGGTTCCACAAGAGCCATCATACACCGCGATGTGAAGTCTGCTAACATTCTCTTGGATGAGAATTTCATGGCTTGGAGAACTTGGATTGTCTAAGATGGGTCCGTAGCTTGGCCAGACATGTGAGTACGATGGTGAAATGAAGGTTTGGTTATCTTGATCTAGAGTACTTGACCAGACAACAACTGACTGGAAAAATCTGATGTTTACTCTCTTTTGTTCTGTGATTCTTAAGGTACTATATGCGGGGGATACCAGTCACTGATCCATAAATTTCAAAAGAGAAAGTGAATTAATCAAATGTGCCACAAAGTTGGTGAAGAAAGCGAAGATAGAAGAGATGATAGACCATTTTCTTGATGGGAAAGTAAAGCTTGAAGAGATTAAGAAGTACTGTGAGTTAACAGAGAAATGTTTGGTCCAAAACAGGATTGAGAGGCCAACAATGGAAAGTTATTGTGGAACCTAGAGTTTATGCTTCAGGTCCAAGTGAAAGAAGATAAAACAGAAATAGTGAATGCTTATCCAAAGTCTAGCATTGTGGGCTCAACGGTGATTTTGTTGTGGATGGAATAGGATATATTAAACTATTAAATCATAAACTGTAAAATATTACATTTCAAAAAAACTTAATAGTTGATGACAAACTGAAACTATGAATATTAAAATATAAAAATTACAACATTATTAAAATATTAAAATTATTAGAATATTAAAATTTTGATGATAAATATTAAAATATTACAAATTACAAAATTATAAGATAAATATTAAAATTATAAAATTATGAAACAAAAAATAAGATAATATTAAAATTATAAAATTATGAAACAAAAAGTAAGAAAAATATTAAACTCCAATTCTTAAATTATAAACAATAAAATCTAAACACTAAAACCTTCAATCAATATTAAACGTTAAGTCATATAATACTTGACAAATGGTTTATTCTCTAAGGAGAAAACTTGACAAGTGACATATCAATTTATACTATGTGTTTAAACTTAATGATTTTGGTTGGGCTTTCAGATACATTCTAGACCAAGTGTTGAAATAGGTTTTTTCATCTCTTCGCCTTTAGACATTCAAACATCAGCAGATTCCAAAAATCCTAAACGACGATCGTCTCAACTTTGCATTCAGAATGATGCTCTATGTTCATGTTTCTTGCCTTTTTAAATACCGCAATAAGTATGTATAAAAATTGGTTAATAATATAAAAATGAAAACTAAAATTTTAATCTGATTTGATGCAAAATAAACAATAAATAAAGAATACATGTTATCTAACTAAAATATTTTTTTTTATAAATTTATACACTACATAAATTATATATCAAAGTACCTAAATGATTTAGAAAAACCGGCGCGTAGCGCCGGCAAAACCCCTAGTCTGATAAAGAGTACTTCACAGTTATTGCAGACGTTCTCTCCACAGATTAAAGTACTAATAATCCGATATAGAGACATCTTTGCACTCCACAGCTTTTTTTTGCAGAGATGATCTAGTTTTATCCCCACAAAAACAATCTCCAAGGAGTATGTTTACATCTTTGCACTTGACAGTGTGTGTTTCGAGTGAGTATCTATTGGGCCTGACGGGAAGAAACAAATGTAAATGGGCCTTATTGTTATTTAATTAAAAGTTAATGGGCTTATTCATATCCTTAACGAAACCATCGAGTTTAGTGATGCATACTTTGCTTAGAGTTGCAGTGATCATCGAATACAAACTTCTCACACACAAATCGAATCGGTGAAGCTTCAACAAACAAACAAACCAACAAACAAACGAACACACACATTGAATGATCTCCGTTTCCTTTGGATTCACTCTCGCGCAAAACACACAACAACAACAACAAATATAATATCTTTCTCATTAGTTGCTGACTTGTAGTAACATCTCACCTAATCTCTCAAAGATCTAAACTTTATTCAAAGATCGAAACTTTCTCTCCAATGTTCTTCTTCTGATCTCCCCCAAAACAAAGAGAATGGTGGAACCACTTCCCATCACCAGGAGGCGATTCCTCTCATCCCACAGATCCCTCGTCACCGTCTTCTGGATCGCAGCTTTCGCTTCCTTGTTCATCTGGCAATCCCGCGGCAGAGGAGGTTCCTCCTCTCTCTATCGCGGTGGCGGCGGACTCTCCTCTGTTTTCTGGTGGACGACGACGACGACGCTAACAACAACAAGAGCAACAAACTCCGGCGAGTTCCCTCGGCTTAGACCATTCGCCTTCAATCTGACGGACTTCGGAGCGGTGGGGGATGGGGTCACCGTCAACACCGAGGCGTTCGAGAGAGCTGTCTACGCAATCTCGAAGGTTTCGAAGAAAGGAGGTGGGCAGCTTAATGTGCCTCCTGGTAGGTGGCTCACCGCTCCCTTTAATCTCACTAGCTACATGACTCTGTTCCTCGCTGAAGACGCTGAGATCCTTGCTGTCCAGGTTTGTTGTTAAAAGTTTTTATCTTTTTTTTTTTGGTTGATGTTGAATTGGTCTTTTATAGATTTAGAAGGTTTTCTATATACTTGTATTATATCATTATCAGGATTCAACACTCTGTTTTTCTATATTACTTGTTTGTATTAAACCCTGAAAGTTTTTTGTTTTTTTTTGTCTTAAATTGATGATGAATAGGTCTTTATAGATTTAGATGCAAAAGTAGCATACTTTGAGGTTTGAGGTGTCTTATGTCTTCTATTTACTTGTGTTTCATCAACATTTTTGTGGTTTTTTCTCCTTTTATGTTAACGTTCCTAGGATGAGACGTTATGGCCTCTGCTTCCTCCTTTACCTTCGTACGGTTATGGAAGAGAGCATTATGGACCTCGTTATGGAAGTTTTATTCATGGACAGAATCTCAAAGATGTCGTCGTCACCGGTCAGTTAATTTGATCTGTAAAACTGAGTGTCAAATGTGGCTCTTCCTATGGATGCATTAACTTATTCTTGATCCGATCATTGTCTAGAGAATGGGTTTATACTTTTTAGGCTATATCTAAGAGTAAAATCCACAGCTCTACCAGATCGTTTGGTGTTTGTCGAATAATAGCTATCATTTCGACGTCAATACTACTTTTAAGCTTTAGTTTGATTGAGTTGAGGCACTCCCAAGCGAAAATGAACTCTACCAATGATGATAACTCTATAAGCTGCTTGAAACTTGTTATGTCTTTCTGTTTGCTGGACACTAAGCTTTCAGACTAAGGGACAAGAATAGTCTTAAATTCCTCTGTTAGATAATCAAAACCTTCGTTTCTTTAATTGTATGGTTAATCATATTTTTGTCAAACATTGGTGTTTATAACTATACTCTATAAACAGGAAACAACGGAAGCATCAACGGGCAGGGAGTTTATTGGTGGAAGAAGTATCGCGCAAAGCTTCTAAACCACACAAGAGGACCACTGGTGCAGATCATGTGGTCAACCGACGTTGTTTTCGCCAATATCACTCTCCGTGATTCTCCCTTTTGGACACTTCACCCATATGACTGCAAAAACGTCACAATCACAAACATGACCATTCTAGCACCTGTCTTCGAAGCTCCAAACACTGACGGTATCGATCCTGGTAAGTATCATCTTCCACTAAGCTGCTGGAATGATTGGTTCTGATGGTGGCTACCTGATATCTCTCTTTATTCTTGTTGTGCATCAGATTCGTGCGAGGACATGCTAATAGTGAACTCTTACATTAGCGTGGGGGACGATGGGATTGCGATAAAGAGCGGTTGGGACCAGTATGGAACTAACTATGGACGTCCTTCAAAGAACATTCTCATCCGCAACCTCATCATCCGCTCCATGGTTAGGTAAAGTAAAAGAAAGATCACCTTCTTCCCTCATTAATCTTGATCTAATAATCATCTCTGTTCAAAAACAGCGCTGGTATATCAATAGGAAGCGAGATGTCTGGTGGCGTCTCAAACATCACGGTTGAAAACATTCTGATATGGAGCTCACGGCGTGGAGTCAGGATCAAAACCGCGCCGGGAAGAGGCGGCTACGTTCGTGACATAACGTTCAGGAACGTCACGTTGGATGAGCTGAGAGTTGGCATTGTGGTCAAAACCGACTACAACGAGCATCCGGACGGTGGATTCAACCCGCAAGCCTTCCCGGTGCTGGAGAACATAAACTACACGGGGATATACGGTCAAGGAGTGCGTGTGCCGGTGCGTATGCAGGGGAGCAAAGAGATTCCGGTTAAAAACGTAACGTTCAGGGACATGTCGGTGGGGATAACGTACAAGAAGAAGCACATATTCCAGTGTGCGTATGTGCAGGGGCGTGTGATAGGCACCATCTTCCCGGCTCCTTGTGAGAATCTTGATCGGTATGATGAACAGGAACAGTTGGTGAAGCATTCTGATTCACAGAATGCAACGGATATAGATTATGAGATCTGAGCCTGGTTTGAGTTTGGTCTTTTTATTTTGCTGAGGCTAGTTTTATATTTTTTTTATAGAAAATGGAAATGTGGTGATCTTTTTGGACAAGTCTTTGGCTACTGAATGTTAATATCTTTTACCAGGTGGAATATTGTTATTGAGATTTATGTTGTTAAGGATCATATATCGGTCTTTGAACTCGTGATCACACACCAGAGGAAACGCAACGAGAGTTACGCTTGATCACTCTCTCTCTCCGTTGGGTAGAAAGGGAAAGACAAAAGCAAAGTTTGGTCTTCATTTTGTGAATCTCGAGTGTCCTTGGTTCTTGTATTATGTCTTAAATGAATGGCTTCTTGTTGCAGAACACGGAACTTGGATACTTTTGGACATGTCTTTGTTTGTTCATTGTTAATTCTTTGTCACGTCAAGTCATAAAATGAGAAAGAAACTTGTCTTTTTTGTATTAATCTGATGAAGAAACTTCAGTTGTACTTGACAGCTTTTGAGATTAAACAGGGGTAAAGCTATCATGTGTGTTGGGACTTTAATCTAGAATGGGACAAATGGGTGAAAAAAAATCTACTACCACCTATTTTAATCTACATGGGACAAGGGTTGTGTAAATTACTATTCTACCATTAATGATGGTTCAACCTTATCCATCAGATCTTATCTCTGTGTTTTAATCTTGGCCATCAAATTCACATTTATCTTTTTTTTTTTAAAATATCTATCACATGAACAATTCAGAACCACACAATTTTTCTCATTTCATTATTTCATTCGACTGAGTATAACTAGTATAACTCGTACAACTAAACATGTTAAAAATTATATAATTGGTATAGAAATGTTATAATGTATATATAATATATAACTACTAAACACGACTAGTATACCATGTTTTACATAACAAATAAACAAACAAATATCATACATATTTTTAAAAATCTATGATGTAAAATATTGGTTTAACCCATAAAACTAGACATATAGACGAGTATTACTGGTACAACGGGTACAATTTTGACATTTTAGAAAATAACAAAACCAATTTAGTATTCCATATGAGAAAAACAATCAAATATCATAATTGGTATGTGCTCATAAGTTCTCTTAATTTATTTGAATTTTTTTAAAAAAATTGAAAATTATTACACAACTCCATAAGTTTATATGATCTACCTTATACTTTTAAGGTTTGTTAACTTGTTTGTCCACTGAGTTTTTGGAAAATATTCATGAAATGTATTTTTACGAAATTGATGATTTTATTGTAACATGACAAAGGCATATAAACATAAATAAGTTATACAACTGAGATAATTGTATTTATTATGTGGTATAACTATTTTTTCGATTTCACTGCTAATGTACAACTATGCACGAACTGGTATAACTAAAAAACAAGTACAACTATGTACAGTCAGTATAACTAAAACAACTGGTACAACTACTTATTATTTTAGTTAGTATTGTTTTAAAAGTGCATACATGATATAATTTATGTATAATATGTAGCTACCATAATTTACACAACTAGTAAAACAATCAACTGGCCAAATTGGTAAGTATTTGGATATGTTCATTTTTATTTGTGATTTCTTTTTAGCAATTATAACAAAATCACATATGTTTGCATGTTTTACCTTATACTTTTAAGGTTTGTTAACTTTTTTTGTTCACATAATTTTTGGAAAACATACATGAAATATATTTTAACAAAATTGATGATTTCATTTTATTGGGGCAAATGCATGTGCACATAAAGAAGTCGTACAACTGAGGTAAGTTTAAATTTTATGTGGTACAACTAATATTATTCGATTTCACTGCCAAAGTACAACTATGTACAAACCGGTATAACTCAAAAACTAGTATAACTATGTAGAAACCGGTACAACTCAAAAACTAGTATAACTATGTACAAACCAGTACAACTCGAATACTAGTACAACTATGTTATTTCATTTTGTATTATGCATCATGTTTTAAACGTGTATCACGTTTTAAACATTATGGCTGAATAATAAATCAAGTAGTTGTACTAGTTGTACCTAGTTACATGATTTTAATATTGTTTACAATTTGTCTAACTCTTATCTTATATTTATTTCCATGTGAAAAGATATTGAGGTGGAAATATACCACTCAATGATAAAATAACACTACTCACCAAGCAAGTAATATGCTGATATGTTTGATGTAGTAACCAAGCCAGCCCAATTTGTTGCTACAATTAAACCAGTTATACTATTATTATCGTAGTCCAAAAACCAAACATGAATACTTATGTATCTTTTTGAACTCATGATGGTTTTTTATCGTCTTTTGGAGTATATTCCAATCCTCTTCTACTTCAACTTTTTCCGGTTCAACAGTTGCCTTCTTTGGCTTCGAAAGCAAAAATGATGAAGATCATTTTCTTTCCTAAATAGTACAACTAGTACAACTGATACAATTGGTAAACAAATAATAATCCAAAGAAATGTTATAAAATAAAATTTTAATATATTTTGACAAATTCATACAATGGAAGATTATACTAACTTCTAGATCATTTTCTCTATAACATCATTCACACACCGAAAACAAAAACCTAATATAACCATATTAATTAGAAAGTTATACTAGTTATACTTGGTATAATTTTACTAGTTATACATGTTTTAGTTGTACTAGTTGTACTAGTTTGAGTTGTACTAGTTGTGTTAGTAATACTATGCGTTCTTCACTGTCGGAAATTTTGTATATTGACGCTGAGATTCAATTTTATATGAGAGAAGTGGAACGACAATGATGAGAAATTGATCTATTCAGGATAATAACTAAATTTCGTAAGGTGTTGACCAAAAAAAAAACTAAATTTCGTAAGGTTTGAAGAATTTTTCGATTTCGATTTGGATTATGGGATAGAGATATTTTGATAAAAATGAAAAACTTAAAATTTGGGTTTTTAAGGTTTTTAATCAGGATAGATAATGAAGTATATGAAAATAGAGTAACACAGAAAGGATTAGATGAATGTCATTTAATTTTTGGTTTGATTTTTTGAAATTTTTTTGTTAAATATGGAGATAGAAATCGTGAAAGTGTGTTTGAGAAGAAGAAGAGATTTGGGGAGTTAGAGGGATCCGAATTGGACAGGATCGGGTTAGTGGGCTAGGATAATAAGTGGGTGGGTTGGTAAATAAATAGAACTTTTAGATTGCATGGTCTTTTACTCTTATTTTTGATTTAATTTTAATTTATTTTTAAATTAAAAAAGAAGAGGTCTATTCCAGATTTTTTTGACCCCTCTTGTGCCATTCCAGCATTTGATCCTGTGTGTTGTTTACCAAGCTACTACTACTCAAGTCCCAAACTTGATAGCTTACTCGTTTCCTCCTAATCGCGAACAAAGGAAACTTTTCAGCTCCTAAATATATAGACTCCTCAGCCACTGACTATCATTTTCTTCCCTTCTTGCCGGTTCATGCTTCTGAGTTTCCTCTTAATAGGGATGACAATAGTGAACCAGATAGAATAAAATAAAACTTTTTACTATTGGAGCTTCTACTCAAATCGTTTGCTACTTAACCGAAACATGTAATATTACAAGAGCAATAAACAAGAACACTACCGAAAGCGTTTTCACAAGACCTCAATGATCTTAGCACGAGCTTTTTGAGACGAACGTTTCTCTGTAAAATCTTAGACTATGAGGACGAGTTCTTTGCTGCTCTGATGCTTATATCCTTATAGTTCCATAAGCTTCACATCCTCCACATGGTTTAGACAGGTGTGAATAGAATAGCCCCTCCCATCCCTTAACGCTCCCACTCCTTGGATCACAACTCTTGTTACAGTCTCCTTGTCGAAATTGCAGTAGTAGACTTGGAAAGGTTCAGATGAATATGTGGACGACATAAGAAATTCATTCGGACCGGTCACTCCAACAATCTCGAACGACCTCAGTCGGTCAACTACATTTTTCCACATAGGGGTAAATATGTAAACACGTTTGGACCATTCATGTCTTTCGGGGTCTTCTAGAACCCACATCTTAACAGTTTCACTATTGAAAGAATAACTTTTGCCCATTGGTACTAGAGCCAATTTACCGTTGCAGTCTAGCAGCTTATGATGCAATTCCCTTTTTGGGGGCTTAACAAAACTGTACTTCTCAGATCTAACATCGAAGCAAATTATCATATGATCACCACTCCAGTCTGGATCAGCCTCAATATAATAGAGAACCCCATTAATGCATATATTCTCTCTAAGCTTAGAAGAAACACATGGGATACATTCAGTCATTCTCCATGTTGTCGCTTTCTCAGTTCCTCCTCCTAATGTCAGGACTTGATGATCCATAGTTCTGCTGCGGTGACCACGGACCATTCCCAACACCTTGTGAAGTTTCTCAACGGGATCATACCCGAGAAACCGTACTATCCCAACGACCCTGGTCCTTGTCTTCATTCTTGGTATAGTAAATGACTGTCCCGTGCTAGGGTTACACATCACGGACTCATCCACCTTGTATCTCTTCCCTTTTACGAACCGATGACCCTTGATACGGACACAGACAAAGCCATTGACACTTGCGAATATCGCTTTGACAGGATGATCAAAGGAGAAACTCACGTGATGATCAGCGGCCACAACAGACATGTCATCATCAGGACTCTGAGGCTGAGGTGAGGAGAGGAAGAAGAGCTTATTACCTTCCCAAAAGGCGAACAGTAGACGCGGTGTAGCCTGAGACCTTGTCAAGCGCAGATCCCTGAAATCAGAACGGCCAAGCACCGAGGCCCAGGGCTTGGATACGCAACGACAGAAGGCGATAGACTTGAGGGATAACCTGGAGAAGATGTCGATCACGAGTTCGATTGGGAGCGGCGGCAGTGATGATGAGTGTGGATTACGATCCTTTCGCTGACGTAACTTCATGGTTCCTTTGGATTTAGCAACTGAAAGCTATAAGAAGTTCCAACTTGTACCTATTAAGCAGAGATGATACAACCACATAATGTTAAAAGTTGTTAACCAAAGCAAATCCCTAAGCACAATTCTTCAAAAATCGATCGAATCAAACTTACTACCTTCTTTCTTTCTATTGTGGTTGATATAGAGAGAGAAAACAGAGGCCGCTAGGATGTACGGAGAGGACCTAGAAAAGAGTCTGCAGCTAAAGTAGCAAAGAGCGGAAGCAAATGAGAAAAGAGACGCGGAGGAGAGTGTGTTTATGTTATGAGCTCATTTCTTTAAAGAAATGGGCCTTATAACTGAGCTTTTTTACTTTTATTACATAAATGGGCCTTAACGGGTCCATGTATACAAAACGTGACATGTTTTTTTTTTTTTGAGCAAAACAAAACGTGACATGTATATATATGTGGGTTTTGTTAACAACGGAAGGAGATGGAATCGGACGGTAAAAAATGATTTTGTTTTTGCTACTGAGACGATCTAACGCTAAGGTCCTTCTTACACCATTAGACTATGCGAATTTGGAATATGAGTGATTGGTGACTAGAGAAACATACCAAAATTAGTATTAATTAATCTTTGATTGAGATCGTAATTACTGAATTTGAAAGATGATCTTCTCCTGGATTAACCGTAAAGTGCTCTTTTTATTTGGTAAACATCAGTTGTAAGAATCTTTTCTCATGAATAAAATGGATTTATATTACATCTAAATCTAATTTATACATAATTTTGTGATTACTAATTACCTGTCTGTTTATTTTATTTTATCCTGTCGTGTTGTAACTAATGACCAACCGGTGTATGGTTTTAAGTTTAAAAACCAGTATGTATAGTAACTAACTAAGCAATCAACCAATAGGAAAATAATAACAATATAATCTTATCCTTAAATTCAATTGGGCTGATTTTACCAAGTCGAAGCCTTGAAAGAGTTTGTGTTCCTGCCGGAAAAAAAAAAGAGTTTGTGTTCCTTTTTTTCTTTTTCTTTTCCAATTAAAAAAAAAACAACCTTTTTTTCTTTGTTCTTCATCATCCTATTCTCCATCTATCTCACGACGGCCTTGAGAAAAAGGCTGCTCTCTTGACTCTGATCAATAAGGTTTCTCATGTGTTCCAAATTCGTGCTAGTCCTATATTCGAGTTTCGATTAGATCAAATCTGATTCCCTCCCCCGCGCGAAAGATCGTTTCTAGGGTTTTCTTCTTCTTCTCTCTCTCTCTCTTTGAAAAGTGTGTTGAAATCTCGTAGTAAATCATCATCGATTGCAATCATAAGTTCAGATAAAAGGTATCCAGATTGTTTCATTTACGACTTTTATCCGTAATAAAAAGGTGTGAAATTTAGAGTATAGGGGAGCGTCGTAAAGTGATGATTTTTTATCTTTTTGATATTTTTAACCATTTCAATTTTTAGCTGATTATCGATTTTACAGAAGCCGTTTCTTATATGGATTAGTATTATTTAGGCTTCGTTCTGGATATAATATGATAACACTAGTAGTCTTTGTTTGAAGAGGATGTTGTTGTTTAGTTACTTATGTTTTTTCTGATCTATCCTGAATTTTCAGGAGAGATGCACCGGGTTGCAAGTTCCGGGAGTAATGGCGGTTCTGTCCGCGCTCGCAAAGAGAAGAAACTTACCTATGTCTTAAACGATGCCAACGACACTCAGGTCTGCATTATTTTTTTACAACACTAATATATCTTATCTAGGGGTTTCCTGCTTTCTTTAACTAGACAATAGTTTTATCTCCTTCTCAACTCAAGCTCTATGTAATTCTGCAGCACTGTGCTGGCGTAAATTGTTTGGATGTGTTGAAGCCCTCTGTTTCCACTGATCAAACTTACCTTTTCACCGGAAGTCGTGATGGTACTCTCAAGAGGTGGGCATTTGATGAGGACGACAAGCCCTTTTGCTCTGCTACCTTCGAGTCTCATGTTGATTGGGTATGGTTTTTTTTTTAATTTTTTTTCCCTCTGACAAACTCAAAATTTTAACTCTATAGGAATCATTAGTAAATTGCGATCCTTGAGGTTGCTTTTTTGATGATTTTTTAAACCCTCCTTTGTTGATTGGTCAGGTTAATGACGCTGCTTTGGCTGGTGATACCACTCTCGTTTCTTGTTCTTCAGACACTACGGTCAAGGTTTGTGAATTTTGTCACAGTTCCTAGAAGTATATATCAGGCTCTAAATGCGGCTTAATTTTTTTTTCTGTCACCCACTCTAGACTTGGGACAGCTTATCAGATGGAGTTTGTACGAGGACTCTCCGTCAACACTCTGACTATGTTACTTGTTTGGCAGTTGCTGCACAAAATGTAATTTTTTACCTTTTTGGTATGATATTTTGAGCTTCTCATTAACCACATTATGATACTATCTTTGATGTTAAACTGTTAGAGCAATGTTGTTGCATCTGGTGGCCTTGGCGGGGAGGTTTTTATATGGGATATTGAAGCCGCTTTATCGCCTGTTACGAAAGCTAGTGATTCAACGGAAGATAGTTCCTCAAACGGTGCAAATGGTAGTGGTAACTCTCAGCCCGTTGCAAGTTTGAGAAATGTTGGTTCCAGCAACAATATCTCTGTGCAGTCATCACCATCCCATGGGTACGCACCAACAGTTGCCAAAGGGCACAAGGAGTCCGTCTATGCTTTGGCGATGAATGATACAGGGACGACGCTCGTCTCTGGTGGAACAGAGAAGGTATTCATACAATTTAGGCTTATGAGAATATACCTTGAGAACAAGACACAGACCATGTTTGGTTTTTTTGTTTATTGCAGGTTTTACGTGTATGGGACCCTAGAACTGGTTCAAAAAGTATGAAGCTGAGGGGGCATACAGATAATGTCAGAGTGCTGCTTCTGGACTCTACTGGCAGGTGTGTTTTCCTGTTTTTTTTTTTTAATTGTTCACTCTGGCAATAGTTTGTTTTTGGTACTTTTGGTGCATATTCTCTTCTCTGTCTGTTTCTCACTTTGAGATTGCAGGTTTTGCTTGTCTGGGTCCTCTGATTCTATGATAAGGTCTCTATGTTTCGTACTTACTTCATAACTATGAGGCGCTGCAGCTGTAGTGTCATTTCAGTTCTTCTAACTGGTTCTACATTTTCATTTTTAGACTTTGGGATCTAGGTCAGCAGCGATGTCTTCATACCTATGCGGTGCATACAGATTCTGTTTGGGCGCTTGCATGCACTCCATCATTTAATCATGTTTATAGCGGTGGAAGAGACCAATCTGTAAGTTGACTGCAAACTTTTACTCTCTTCCTTTTGGTTTCCCTCCCTTGATATGGTCTCGTTTCCGTCAGTTATACTTGACAGACTTGGGAACAAGAGAGAGCGTTTTGCTGTGCACCAAGGAACATCCGATTCAACAGTTAGCTTTGCAAGATGAAAGTATATGGGTTGCAACAACGGACTCCTCTGTAGAGAGATGGCCAGCCGAAGTGCAGAGTCCTCAGAAGGTCTTTCAACGAGGTGGCTCTTTCTTGGCTGGGAACTTGTCTTTTAATAGGGCGAGAGTTTCATTGGAAGGACTAAATCCGGTAAAGAAAAATAATCTCTTTCTCCTGTAAATGATTTCTGCTTTAACCTTTTTTTTTGAGTCAAGTGTGTCTGATTGTTGGCTTCTTCTACAGCCCCCTGCCTACAAGGAGCCGTCAATGACTATTCCAGGAAGCCACCCGATTGTGCAGCATGAGATTCTGAATAATAAAAGGCAAATATTAACCAAGGTGAAATAAAATTTCTCTTGAATGCTTGGGGTAGGACCACTGTAGATAGACTCATGGAAAGGTCGATAACATCTGTGTGGGGGTTTCTCTTTTTGCAGGACGCAGCTGACTCAGTGAAACTATGGAATATAACTAAGGGTGTTGTGGTAGAGGACTATGGGAAGGTCTCTTTGGAGCTTTTAGGCTTTTTTTTTTTTTGAGTTTCTGATACTTTTGTATGTACATCCTGAAATTATCTGTTTCCATGTTTGCAGGTATCATTTGAAGAGAAGAAAGAAGAACTATTCGAAATGGTAATAAGTCTCTTGATTTATTTTAAAAGATTATGATTGTTTTTCTTTAGCGAGACTAGCAGATTTGTGTACCTTCCATGATATATTGTTCATCTCTGCATTTTCAGGTAAGCATTCCATCATGGTTTACTGTGGACACACGACTTGGATGCTTATCCGTACATCTTGAGACTCCACAATGCTTCTCTGCTGAGATGTATTCAGCAGACCTCAAAGTTTCCGGGCGACCTGAAGATGATAAGGTAAAGATTAAATGCCTGTAGAGATCTTTAAATCTGTTTATCATAATTGAACAGCTTAGACTCTTATAGGCTCTATGCTAGTTGAACTAAACCGATATTTTTTTGTCATTGGATTGTGTAATTTGTAGATTAATCTAGCCCGTGAAACACTGAAAGGCCTGATGGGTCACTGGCTGGCAAAGAAGAAGCACAAACCAAAACCCCAAGCTTCTACCTCTGGAGACATTCTATCCGCAAAAGATACCAAAAAGAATCTGACTGCATCGTCCAAAAGTGAAGACATCAGTGCTGCAAATGACCCGGTGTATCCTCCCTTTGAGTTTCCTTCTGTCTCTCCTCCGTCCATCATCACCGAGGGCTCCCAAGGAGGTCCTTGGAGGAAGAAGATAACCGAGTTTACCGGAACTGAAGATGATAAAGACTTCCCCTTGTGGTGCCTGGATGCCGTCTTGAACAATCGCCTTCCACCTAGAGAAAATACAAAGTACATGCCACAACCTTGTTCTTTAATTAAAAAAATCGTTACACCTTCTTTGCTTTTAGTATCTTAACTTTGAAAGGTGTTTAAATTTTTCAGATTAAGCTTCTTCCTGCATCCATGTGAAGGCTCGAATGTGCAGGTGGTCACACTAGGGAAACTTAGTGCACCCCGGATCTTAAGAGTTCACAAGGTGCAGTTCTCTCCGTAAAATTTAAAACCTAGAAGTTATTATGCTTGCACTTTCTGTTTATTCAATAGCTTTTTTGTTTGTTTTGGCAACATGTCTATGTGTAGGTTACCAATTACGTTGTGGAAAAGATGGTTCTTGACAGTCCGTTGGATAGTTTACCTCTTGATGGAGGACCACAGCCTCTGTTTGCAGGAAATGGACTGCTACCCTCTGGATCAAAGCCTTGGCAGAAACTCAAACCTTCCATTGAGATCTTATGCAATAACCAGGCAATAATTTATGTTTCCAACACAAAAAATAAAAAATAAAAGCAAAATTTGGTTCACTGGTCTAAGTTTATTTTCGTTTGCTGTTTTGTGGCTGAACAAGGTTGTTTGTTTCTGTGATTATTATTAGGTCTTAGCTCCAGAGATGAGTTTGGCAACTGTGCGGGTATATATATGGAAGAAACCTGAGGATCTAATCCTCAACTACAGGGTGGCTATAGCTAGATGAGACTTTTTGAGGTAATTTTACTCGAAGAAGGTGAAAATTTGTGGTTCCATCTACGTGATGGTTTTTAACTTGAGAGATGATTTCATTTTTTTTAGGTTATTGTGTCATAGAGAACTGATCTTTTAAAAAAAAGCCTTGGTTAGATTTTTCATGTGTTCTGTGATACCGAAGCCCTTTGTAGATTGCACTTTTTTTTTTTACATTTTGGAACAATGATAGGAACATACTTTTATGGTTGAGAATGAATATCACCGTATCCTTTATTGCATTACAGATTTGTCACCGGGCAAGTTTCTGAGTGTTGTCCAGATTGGAATCTGCTTGGTCTCATTTAAACGCATGGAAGTCTGTTTATAGCTTTTCAATGTTTGTTCATTCCGAAAGCATTTGGTTTAGTTTACTCAGCTTCACGCTGGAGAATAAGTCTGCTCTAAAGAGTTGGGGACTCATGGGAAGTGGGGATGCAGTGCTAATCGATAAAAGGTCCAAGATCTTTAGATGAGATGGTGTCGAAAACTTTTACTAATCTTTGTACATTAGGTTTTGAGCTTTGGGTTAAAAAGAAAAACCTTTTCTTAATGCTCTGTATCTAATCTAAAATAAAATCCAACATTCATAAGAACATAAACCAGAACTTGACTAAAGTGAATTGATCTGAACTGAAATTGCATTGCATTTTAGATCAAACCGGTTATAAACTGAAGTTCAATCAAACCATGTTTGGCAAGGTTTGTTCCGAAGAAGAGTTGAAATAAGGCACTAAGAGCTACTCTCTTCGGATAGAGCAGTAATACAAAAAAACTGAGTAGAGTGTTCTGTGGCTTCTTTTCAAGTCGTATCATCGTGGTCTTTTAACTTTCTATTGCGTTTTCATCAGCTTGGGCCGTCTCACGTTCTTTCTCACGCTCCTCTGCAATGAGATCATGAATGTTAGTCCCATAATACCACTTAATACGAATTTTAATGGAGTTCAATATAGATAAAATTCTAAACACCAACAAGATCGCTCTATTTAGCACTTAAATAATATCGCGTTGATCACTTTCAACAGACCACAATGTCAACGAACTGAATGTTCTAGTACTACTACTCATGACTACGTGAGCCATGGTTACATATACTTAATACCCATGAACCATTCATGTTCACTTAAAGTAAGCTTTCCTGAATGAGATCAATCATGTAGATGAAGTTAGCCACTTACCCATGAGTTTATACATTGCCTTTTGAGTCCGCCTTTCGAGCTTGTCAAGCTTCTTCTGCACATCTCTTCGGAGGTCCCAGTTCGGTTTCTTTGGAGCAATGTTGACAAATGGGTCCTAATATTGATAAAATTCCAGTGTAAGCTAAACGTCACAAGTAAAAAAAAAAAAACCAACGATTCCAATAACTCCATTTAAAGATTAAAAAAGAAAAGCAAGCATCCACACACCTCTTTCTTCTCCACAGCAGGTGGAAGTGCAGCGATTGGATCTTCGAATTTGGGCAGCTCTGGTGGTGCAACTTTACTGCCCTGAAGCTCCTCAGCTTGGGGAACATAATTTCTAAACTTCATGGCTGGACCACTGCCAAATCCAAGAGAAATACATAAGCACAGTAAGCACACGACAAAAGCGCCTGGTTTTGCTTTAGTCAGCACACAACACGAAGAGTTATCATCAATCAGATGCTAGTCAAAATCGTTCCTTCCCTAAATATCTTGTTTTTTTCTTTGAATCATGCATGACTGTAGATAGATCTATAGATTAACTAGAAAAAGCAAAGAACAAAGGCAAACTCACTCTTCTTCAACAGAAGCAGCAGCAGCATCACCTTCTCCCTCTTCTTTGCTCTCAGTAAGTTCCCGAGCTGCCCTTAAAGCTCTAAGCGCCTCTTTACGAGCAGCAGACTTCTGCTCTATCGATTCATCTTCGCCACCCATTGATATTACTTCCTGCGTAAATTAGGTTTTATCCACTTTTAAACATTCAAGTACAATACAAACCAAACACACATCACAAAAACCCTAAAAATCGACACACGAATCAGCTGAAATTCTAGCGAAATCACAGGTAAACCTATCGAATCCAAGTGAAACTGAGGAAACGAATAGCTCTCTACCGAGAAAACTAGGGAAAATCAGTGAGTGAGAAGTTGCGACGGTACCTGGAAGCTCCGAGCTCTGAATTTTTCTTTTTCCGGGGAAAGAATCTGTGTAACACACAGAAGCCAATCGCAACAAAGAAAAACTATAAAAGAGAAAACTCAAATGGGCCAAGCTAATCGATTACATTGGGCCAAGCTAAATCAACTTCTTGGGCCTAGCTTAATAATTAACTTTGCAGACTAGGACTAGAATTCTAGCTAAATATTAAATTAAATGAATTTGGGTTCTAAATCTTCTCACTAAAAGAAAATCTGATAAAATCTGATATATATATATATATATATATATCTATATATATAAAGAAAAGGGGTCTCTCTTTTTAGAGAGCCACGTCAGTATTTCGATTCACCACGTTGTGACACCTGTCCCCCTTCTTCTAAACTCATCTTATCATTTATTTCGTCTTGGGTTTCTTTCGCGTTGGGCTGACCACACACGACAAGGCCCGTCGAACTCTACGTCTGCGTTTTGGATTAGGGTTAGCGGTGTCTCTGTCCGCGTCTCCACCATTTCTCCATCAAGGATATTTCGTCTTCTTCAACCGGTGTGAGATGAGGCAGTAACCGATTCCCCCTCATAAAGCCCTCTTAATCAATCACGCACGATCTCCATTGAATGCGACCCGGGAGAGTGAAAAGGCGGTGAAGGCTCTGTTATAAAATGTACGAGTTCATGCTTTCGGAATCATACTTCATTCTAAACTAATCAGTAGACAACAAGTTTGAGTCATGGCTAACGGTTTTGTTTTTCTCTCCGATCTACTCACTGGCAGCTCTTCCTCCTCCGTTCGAGTTCGCCTGCTTACGATTTTGGGAGGCCATGAACGTCCGGCGTGGTGGAGAGCTTATGGGAGTCGACATGCTCCTTCTTGATTCTCAGGTGATCTATTTTACTGCTATTTTTGTTTATAGTTTGAGTTAGATATTCTGTTAGATTCTATACCCATCGCCACCGTCCTGATTCCAGATTATTAAAATTCATTGTGTTTTGGAGTTCCTGCTGTAGATTTATGGTAGAGCCATTATTCATGTTTTGATGTTTGATTTATTTTATGGGATCTCTTATTTTATTTACAATGTTCATATTTTACGTCTGAGAAAGTTAACTGTTTCTACCTTTTAGTTGATGTTTATATTATAGATTATATTTTATTGGGTCACTCGAGGAATGTGTTGGTGACCTTCCAATTTGGTGAAAGCTTGATTCTTTTTCTCTGTGTAAAACCAGAGAATGATAAAGAGAAAAACAATATAGCTTTATTCACGTTGGAGTTGCTTTAGTTTCACTTTCTTACAAGTCCATCAACATGATTTTTGTAATTCTTTTATAATCTTTTCCTCTCAATTATCTTTTGTTTGAGGTATCAGATGGTGACCAAAGAAGAAGATTGTCTTCCTCCTGCGACAGAGCCGTTGAGATGTTATTCTCCTGTTCTACGGCTCCTCTTGCGGAGCTAGAGACTATTCAAAGCTTAGAAATTATGGAACCATCCTTTCTCTCTCCCGTTTGGTATATTATAATTCTTTACTTACTCTTCAGTTTTGAGCTTTTCCCTTCACCACAATCTAAAGATAGTTGAAAGCTTTAGCTATGGTCTGACCGTTTCTTTCAGTTCAGTACGTTATAAAAGTTAACTCTTTTGGTTTAGTTTAGGTTGGACATTCAAACAGATTATTATAGCTTTGCTGGATCATTTATGTACTCCAGTTTGATTTTTGTTTTCCAGGTTGCTGTTGGTTTTTTCAACTAGAATTTAAAACTTTTTGTCAGTACTCTACTCCTCATCTCGAAACCATCTTCCATATCTCTCTTAGTATACTTAATCACCATTAGATGGCTTCCGATTTTACATATGCATTTGTTTATGTCTGCTCTTTGAATCACTTATGCTTTTTTTTGTGAAGCAACAGAATCAATCTTCCGGAAAGTCGTCAATTGATTCCGTCAGATCGCTCCTCCTGCGTTTGCTTCGGTTTGACAACTCTAGAATTCCAAAAAGGTCGAATCTTTATATCCTTTTTGGATTTATGCACCCATTTTCGTTGATTCCCTCGACAAGAAAATCCAGAGTAGTACTTGAGCAGTTTCTTATAAATCTTATCAACTTCAATGATTGTTCTCCAGAAACAGAGTTCTTCAAACTCAAGAGTGTAGGCTTATGGAAGTAACTATTGTAGATCGGAATGACATAAACAGATGCTGGAGCGTACCTAGAAAGAGTTAGACAACTCTTTAGTCAGGTATCTATTCTATTGATAAATTATGTAATACTCTTACGCTTCTCACTACACCTCTTTTGTAGTTGCAACCTTTAATGCAAACATGAATACTAATGCAAACATGAATATGTAAATTTGGTTTAACCTGTTGACTTCACCATTCCGTTCTTCCTGTACAAGGCTCCATGCTATCAATTGCTCCAACTATTTTCTCTTGGTTCCAGTTCAATTCGTTCATTCATTGCAGGAATTCGGAGTAGTTATACCAAGACCTAAGTTTTACCAGGCTCATATGTTCAAAGCACCTACAATTACAGCCAAAATGGTTCGTCCTCTCGGTATGGTCTCGACCGACATTGGCCTCCCACTTTGTCATGTGAGTCTCATTACCCATACATCTGCATATATATTAGCTTAAACCTTACTGTCTAGAATATTTTGGTAAATAAATAAAGATAAGTTACAGTTTGTGCTGACAAAAAAAAGTTGAAAATTTCTTGATTATGAAGCTCTGTTTTTCTATCCTCCATTTATTTTTGGCTCTACAGAAACAGCTCCATGGGCATACCTGCAAATTTGATCACTCGATGAGCTCTTCTTCTTCTTCACTAAGCTACAGCTCGACGGTTTCTTCACTCACCGACATGCCCCTCACGCCTTACCCTCTTGAGTCCTCATTGCTCAGCACATTAGCCCCATCATCATCATCCTCAGATGAAATGGCACCGAGCTTCACTCTTCAAGCTCCATTAAACTCAATGAGGACGCAACTCTGATGTAATGAAGAAGCGTCGAGTGGAATGAGACAAGAGATTCACATTGTTACAACAAGAAGAAGTTTTTGTTGATTCAGTTTTGGCATCGTTCATTAGTGAAGAAGAGCCTAAGTTAGCGTGTGTGTTCTTGGTGGAGAACATTCAAGACCAGTCATTGTTGATCAGATGGGATGAGTTAAGGCCATCAACATAAAGGTTTGTATCTTTGATTTCGTTGTTAAAGGAGACTGAGAAGGAGGAAGAATGCCTCATCTTGCTAAAGCAGTACAAGAAGTAGAACTTGTATGCAATAGCTCAATGAAGAGAACCGCAAGTTGTTCAAGCAATGTAGTAGCGGCTCTCTTCAGTGTTCTACAGAGAAAAGGAAGTCTGGGAGAAAGAGTGCTAAGATGATGAACAGCAGCCCAGGATCTATCAATGAAGCATAAGGTAGTGATGATTGATTTTGCAGTTATTTATGTGAACCTGGTTGATAACTATGGAGATCAGTGAAAATTAAGTTATTGTTTAGAGAAAACAGGAGTGGAATGTTTTGAGGGACAATTGTGGAAACAACATGTTCACATTATCAAAGTTTCATCTTTTCTTTCATTTTACCTTCATAAACTTTGATACAAATTTTACAATTTTGCAGATTCTTCAAGAATTTCTGATCAACTAAAATTTCCTAGCTTAAACTTTCCTTTGTTGCCACGAATCATGTGTTGCAATTATTTAAAAGAGTCTGGGCTTAAATATTAGTTTGTTGGTATGGGTTGGAAAACTGCAGAGCAACTATGAAAACATTGTAAATATTGAGTCCCATTAGTAAAACAATTGAAAGGTCATACCCATATACTGTACTATTAATCAGATTAAAAGTATAAAACTAAAATATTAAAAGTTTCAGGCTTTGGTTGACTACCTTAGGACAACTTCAACAACTTCAACGTGACGTTATAACACCATTTTAGTGTCAAATATTGATTTTTCCATCTCCAATAAGATGGCATATGCGATGGTATTATAGTGTTTTGGTGATTTTTCAAACAGTGCCACACTAAATATAGTGTGGTACTGTAGTGACGGGATAAAATTTTTTTTGTTTAAATAACTTAACTAATTATATTTACTTTTAGAAAATAGCAAATAAAATTCACTGATGTAATTATGATATTAAATTTATTTTTAATAAATCTTAATGTGATTTCTAAATTTTAGTTAAAATATATTATTCATTAATAAAATATTTAAAATAGGATCAAATTACATAAATGTTATTTAAAATACATAAAATTACCAAATAAACACCAACCAACCTCAATATTTTGAGTATTTCTTCAATATATACAAAATATAAATAATCAATGTTTTGAATATTATATCTAACCACAACAATAAAAACTCGAATCTACTTACTATATATTTAAAAATTGAGCATACATTTAAGAAAATGTATACGATTCCAACAATTAAAATTGTATCGTTCTACTACAATCTTATAATCTCTTACAAGAACAAAAAAAATAAAGAATTTTAGTTAGACATATACAAAATTGATATAAAATGTATTCTCATTACAAAAAAACATAACAATAAGAAATATAATAACTAAAATATTATAATGTCATAAAATATATTTGATAACAAAAAAAATCAAGTGACGAAGTATGCAAACGTCAAACATTAAATAAAATGGATATATCCTTAATCACTTACAAAATTTCAATATATAATAAACTCTATTATTATACACATCTTTTTCAAATGCATGCCTAAAACAAAAACCGCCAAATCATACAAGAAAATAAAAACCGAGATCACAACTACACTACACCCCGCCCGTAGGGCGGGCCTATCCTAGTATATATATATATATATACTACAAAACGTGTCTGTACCTCCACCAAATAAAATGTTTAAACAAAAAAATAGGATTCGTATCTTTTTTTAAATTAACTTATGCATTTTTCTCTATTGACTATGAGGTAGTATTATTATGCATATATTTATTTTGGTTATAGTCTGGCACAATTTTGATATCTATCTTATTAAAATAGAAAATTTGTAATGGACCTAACTATTATTTTGTAAGATTTTAAATTAAATGCACACTATCTTATATAGGTATATGATATCCACATGAATTCATTAATAGACTGAGATTTTTTCTTTTATTTTGTTGGTTTAGGAAATAAATGGTCCAACGCTAATTAAAAGATTTGAAATATATTTATGTTCATAATCATACGATTAGCAACTCCATCTTTTCTTTATTTAAGTTAGTGCATAGTTGCATACGATTATTGTTTAAAATTGTCATCGGGCTCTACATAACATATTATGTACAAATATATGTACATATTCTATTTACCTCTATATTACGTAATGTGTAATATTATTAAAATTGAATTTAATACCACCAAACCTTAAGAATGCATATAAACATTTCTTTGAGAATATATCTTCTCTATTAAAAGAGAAGTATCATTTTTATCTAATATAAAATAGTCATATGATAATAATTTTATTATAAAATAATTTTAATTAGAATTTTATTAAAAAATAAAATAATATAAAACCAAATTTTATTATATTAGTCTACTGTAAATGTTCATTATAATTTTTTGTCTACATAAATATATAAAATACCAAAATTTTAACAAATGTTTTGACTAATTATTTTATATTAGTTTAATATCTTAATAAAATTGAAATTATGTGTATATGCACGGGTCTGAATAATAATGTTAACTAAACATATAAATATAAATATAACTATTATAAAACTAAAAATATATAACACTAAAAATATTAAATTTATTTATAAAACCTGTTTAATAGATTAACAAAATGACCCATAATTCTATATTTACAATTATGGGTGATTTCGCTTATAAGATATATTAGGAAATTGCCTTAGAGAATATTTGTGTAGTATATATTCGATTCATATGATTATTTACATAACAAATATAGATATCTCGAATTTTACTTTCAAAGAAAACATTTTATGGAAAAACACATTCACCAAGTCATTACAATTATACATAATATCTCGGTAACCATATACTGTGATTTGGTATTTATTATAAATTACTTAATTAGTTTAGTTAATATATCAGTGGTACATTATTGTTATCCTAAAACTAAACTATAAATACTGTTTTTCTACATCATTTTTACAACCCACGATCACCTCAAAATAATAATAATAATAAAATGACGAAACTAAACACTTTTTGTTTATATATCACACATATAATATATTAGACACCAGAATATAATAAAATTCACCGAGTAATTATGTAATAATTATTTTTTAAATAATTAACTTTATAATGTACAAAAAATAAAAAAAAAAGTTTTCATAACAATAAAAAATTATATCTCATGCTTCCAAAAAATATGAAAACCCGCCCGATCGGGCGGGTCATGATCTAGTATCTTATAAAACAACTACCTCTGCGATACATGTTGCTCTAAATTACATAAGAGAAAGAGGAAAATAGTTTATTCTAAAGGACAGGAGTAATCACTAGTTCCTTAGCTTTTGTTCCTTGTTTAGTTTACAATTGAGTCTTGATTAAGGAGCTTCTTTGATTGGAGAGATAAGGAGACTATAATTATATATGCTTACCAAAAAACTATAATTATATATCATAATGTTTTTCTTCTTCCAATTCATATTTTAATATTTAAAAAGTCATGGTATTTTTCTAGTGACATAATATTCCAGCATTAGGTGGATGTATACCAAATATTGTTTTCTTAATGTTGTTTGACCAACTATATATTTATATATCAAACTACTTGTTTTTCCATATACTTGATCATTGTCATAGAAACAAAACAATCCACTTCTGTAGCACCATTACATTAAAAAAACCGAAATAATCCAGAAATGCTTTTAAGACAGCAATGTTTTATAAGAAAATGTGTTTTGAAAAGGAAATAAAAATTCAGAAATTTCAAAAGAAAACAACTTTAATTCTCTCTACACAAACTTTATGGTCTAAAAGTTCAAAAAGAGAGGACAACTAAAATATCAAATGGCGTCTCTGAGGTTTTAGTTTTGGTGGGGGCTGAAGAGTAGTAACTTTGAGCCTTGCTTTGACCTGTTGCGTCTTACCAAAAAAACAATTACACATCATAAAAACAGCCAAACAGATCTTCGTTTGTTTCTATTTATTCGTTTTTCTTGTCTGATTCAAACCCAAAACAAGAACAAAATAAAAAAAAGAAGCAGTTCTACCAAATCACGATATTTACTCAAAGTTGGTCTTTCCTTCTTGTAGACTTGTAGTGTCATTGTGCATGTATCACTTTGCCTTTTTCTAAAGCCCTAATTGATTTTATTTTTCTTTGGGTGATTTAAAGGTTTGATTTTTAAAAACTTGTGGACTCTCATTTTCCTTTTATTCTGTTTGGCTCTCTTTCTCTTGAGTTTTGAGTCAGCTTTGTATCTCTCTAAACAAGTTTTCAGATCTTTGACTTGTCTCCTCCTGACATCATCCTGTCTTATAAAACTAGGGTTTGAATCTCTTGCAGCTGCTCTTTGTCTGTTCAAAGTTTCAGATTTGACCATCTGGGTCCTCAATTTCTCTCCTCTCCGATCATCATAAAGTAAGTAACTTTCTCCAAAAAACCATTTGTTTTTTTTTTTTTAAAGTCAAATCTGATTATCTGGGTTTGGAGTTGTTGTAATCATCAGTTTCTTTCTTTCTTTATTTAGTTAAAAAGGATTTGACTTTTCCCAACTATGTGTTGTGTTGCAGTTGAAGTTGATTTGGGGGGGGGGGGCAAAAGAGATCTTCTTTTTAGAAACATGTTTAGTTTTTGATGAGATGGGTTGTGTACTGAGTCGACCCGGATTAGTTTCTGAGTCTAGAGATGAAGTTAGTACAAGGATCGAGTCTAATCGCAAAGAATCAAACAATGTGTCCGTTGTGACCAAAACCGAAACCACAGAGAGCACCACTACTACTAGTGTTGTTACTTCTGCTTCTGCTGGTGGTGAAGAGGTTAGGAACGGTGAAGCTATTGTGGAGGATTACAAAGAAGAGAATGGAGACACCAAAGAGAGGAAACCAAAAAGGTCTGCTAAGCCTGATCCGAGACTGAGCAACCCACCAAAGAACTTGCTAGGCGAGCAAGTAGCCGCCGGATGGCCACCGTGGCTGACTGAAGTCTGCGGGGAAGCTCTAAACGGATGGCTTCCACGAAAAGCTGATTCCTTTGAGAAGATTGAGAAGGTAAAGTGAGAATTAAACTCTGTTTCTTTTTGTTCTTTGCAATGTATTTGAAAGTCTGTTGCTTTGTGTATGTAGATTGGATCAGGAACGTATAGTAATGTGTACAAAGCGAGAGACTCGTTGACAGGAGCTATCGTGGCGTTAAAGAAAGTGCGGTGCGACACTAGGGAGCAGGAGAACTTGAAGTTCATGGCTAGAGAGATTCTGATTCTGAGGAGACTGAATCATCCCAATGTCATCAAGCTAGAAGGTTTGGTTACTTCGAGGATGTCAACTAGTTTATACTTGGTGTTCCGTTATATGCACCACGATCTAGCTGGTCTCGCTGCAAGCCCTGACATAATATTCACCGAACAACAGGTTCAGAAGAAGGCCTTTAGACTTGATGATATCTTATGTGTATTTGATAAATGTCTAACGTTGTGTGTTCAGGTGAAGTGCTATATGAAGCAAATACTCTCGGGGCTAGAGCACTGCCACAGCCAAGGAGTTCTTCACCGTGATATCAAAGGATCAAACCTTCTTATAGACGACGATGGAGTTCTCAGAATAGGAGATTTTGGTCTCGCGACGTTCTTCGAAGCGGGTCAAAGGGAGAAGATGACGACACGTGTTGTTACTTTATGGTACAGAGCACCAGAGCTGCTTTACGGTGCTGTTGAGTACGGTGTCGGCATTGATTTATGGAGCGCTGGTTGCATTCTAGCCGAGTTGTTATCCGGTAGACCGATCATGCCAGGTCGTAACGAGGTTGGTAGTAGTATTCATGTTTTTATGTTTTTCAGGTTTGGTTTTGTTTCATAATGTGGAAAACGTGACGTGTGCAGGTTGATCAGTTGCATAGGATACATAGGTTATGTGGGACGCCTTCAGAAGAGTATTGGAGGAAGATAAGGCTTCCTTCTAATCTCAAGCATGCTAATAACATGCCTAAACCGCAGGTTAAAAGAAAAGTAAGAGAGGAATACAAAGCTTTCTCTCCTGAGGCGCTTTCTCTAGTTGATAGGCTTCTTGCTCTTGATCCCCTTGACCGCCTCACAGCTACAGATGCGTTGATGAGTGATGTAAGTGTTTCAGTCAGGCCTGTAGTTCGGTTCAACATAAACCTTACCAAATTAACCCAAAATAAAGTACGGTTCGGTTTTCTGTTAGTTAGATTTTCTAAAATCCTACCAAAGTTCTTGATTTAGGTTATGTTTTGGTTTAGTTTTGTTAAAAAAATTGGATAAGTTCGGTTAATTTGGTTATTTCTGGTAGTTCTGTTTGAAGTTTAGTTAGTTCGGTTTGAGTTTTTGTATAGTTTGGTTATATTTTTTTTCAGAGAAAACCGAAATAACCGATTGCTAAACCGAAAAGAGAATTTTTTTAAAAAAAAATCTATCAAATCGAACCGAACTCCTAATTGAACTAACAAAATTTTTGGTTTGGTTCGGTTTAAAATTCCAGCCCTAAGACTTTCACAATGGAAAGTTTGAGACTTTGAAACAGAGCACCAGTTTGGTTAAGATGATTAAAACCTTAGAAACTTTGAATCTTTGGACGTGTGATTTGATCATGATTTAGACTTCAATGGCTGATATGTTTTGGCTGTACAGTTCTTCATGACGGAGCCGCTTGCATGCGAGCCTTCTGAGCTCCCCAAGTACCCTCCAACTAAAGAGATTGATGCCAAGAAACGAGACGAAGAGTATAGAAGGTAAAAGTTTCCTTTTATAGCTTGTAGGCTTTGTTCATTGCTCAAGTCGTTACCAAACCAATGTATTCATGTGTGCAGACAAAGGGATGCACGTAAGGTTCATGGAGAGAGCGGAAGAAGAATCAGACCTAGAGAACGAGCACCACCAAGAGCAATGCCTGCTCCTGAAGCCAATGCTGAGAATCAATCTAACATCGATGTAAGTCTTTTCCTGCAACAACACAACATTCATAGTTTACTTCTCAGTTCGTGTCTGAATCTCTTTTTCAAAAAAAAAAAAAAAAACAGAGGATGCGTTTGATCACACACGCTAATGCAAAGAGCAAGAGTGAGAAGTTTCCTCCACCGCATCAAGACGGTTCGCTTGGTTTTCAAGTTGGATCTTCACGGAGACTTGATCCATCAGAGATACCGTTTAGCTCAAACTCGTTCACTGCAACTTACTCCAAAGAGCCGTTCCAGACTTGGTCAGGTCCTTTGGCTCCCACTGATGCGCCTGACTCGACAGGAAGGAGGATGAAAGATATTAACAAGGAGAGAAGAAGGGCTGCTAAGCTTAAAGGGAAAAGAATCGTTGTTTGATTTGATGAGATTTGTTATTATTATCTTCACCTCCAAGTTTCATAAGGTTCTTCCTTTTTGATATGAGAAAAAAAAGATTTTTTTTAATTACTTTTTTGGAGGATTATATGTTTCTTATTTATTTGATTTGTGCATTGTTGTACAAGAGATTTGACAAAAAAAAAAACATTTAAATGAGGGAATTACATTCTATGATGTTCTATGTAAAGATATTTATTTTTGCTTTTATTGATTTTAAATGTATATAGAAAAGAAAACTCCGGATGAAGAAATAAATATTCGCATTATGTTCTTATGTAAAGTTGGCAACTTAGGATAAGTGGAACATTTGAGTTATTTTGTATATTTTTAAATTAGAAGAACCTGTTCTTTCAAATTTAGTGATTTATTTTTTTCAAATATTGTGCCATATGATGATTCTTTAAAACTGTATGGACTAAATTTAATTTAAATTATTACATTTAGTTCAAAATAAAGATTTAATAACTCCCATCATATCAAACTGATGAAAACAAAGTTGACAACACCAAGCACACATTTCTACTTTTTCCTACAAAATTTGTCTTTTCGTATTTTGAAAATTGATTTTTAAGATTTTTTTATTGTATTTGAAAGATTAATTTTATAGAGTATAAATGCATTTGTCTTTAAAACTAAAACATGAAATAAAATTTAAAAATATGAGTTAGTAAAACTTTATTGATAAAACTAAAATAATAAATAAAATAGTCTATTTATTATTTTTAATATGTGTAAAACATTTAAAATATCGAACATTTGTGTTCAGTATATTATAGTCACCAGCTGACAACAAAGGAATACTATAGTATATAAAGTCTTATATGTAATTTATTGTAATAGTCGGCGTAGGATGTTTTTCGTAATTAAAACTAACTAATAAAAAAAGAGTACGAAGTGTATTTAAGAAGAACCGTCGGTTTCATAAACCTTCACCACCAAAAGCTAAACCCCAGACGTCCGCGAAATTGTGAGAATCTATCTTCACGTTTCGGTTGTAATAATGGACGTTAGCAGCTCCACGGCGAGTAATGTAGCTGGAGCGATTCTCGCCGTCCTCGATTACAGCTCCACCCCTGTCACTCGCAAATCGGCGGTCGAGTTCCTGGAATCTGTAATACTCCTTTTTAAAAAAAAACACGTTTTGCTGTGTCATCATCGATTCGCGTGTTTATATTTGCATATGTTGTGTGTGTTCGCGATGTTTAGATGAGCATTAGTCTCTTTGCCTTGGGCTTTCCAGTTTTAGGGTTCCTGATCTCACATTATGAACACTTTTGAATTGATTTACTCTGATTTGAGTAACCTAATGGTCTTTCTTATTTTTTTTTGTTTGGAAACGTATTGCAGATAAAATCGGGAGATGTCAGGGTTTTGGCAAATACTTCTTTGCTTCTTGTGAAGAAAGAGTGGTCTTCAGAAATTCGTTTGCATGCTTTTAAGATGCTACAGGTTTGTTGTGCAAATATATTCTGTAATTTTCCCTGCTTCTGCTGTTATTAGAAACTGGTGTAGAGAAGATGCTTAAGCCAAAGGATATATATATATATATATATATATATATATATATATATATATATATATGAATTTTTTTTTAATATATATATATATATATATATATATATATATATATATATATATAATATGAATTTTTTTTAACAGTTCTCCTTAACTATTTGAAGTTTGAAACTATGAATCTTGATGGTTAATTCAACATGTGTATATATATTTTTACAATGAGAAGTACTAGAGAGATTTGTAGAGACTGTTTGAACGGCAAGTCAACTAGTTCTAAATGTTTATTTAATCTCCTGACATAGGTACACATGTCCCTTTTTGTAATTTGATAAAATCTCGATGCTATGCATTATCTCAATGCATTATGTTGCTTGATGTACATGATTCTCATTTTTTTTTTAGCAAATAAACGTTATGATGAAGATATCTCTTTTTTGCAGCACTTGGTTAGGCTACGGTGGGACGAATTAACTCCTCTGGAGTGCAGTGATCTTGTTAAGGTTTCTATTGAACTATTGTCAGAGGTTGCTAATGCGTGTGAGAGTTGGCCTCTCAAGAGTCAGTCAGCTTCCCTTGTAGCTGAGGTAGGAGTTCAAAATTGCTTTGAGTATTCACTTGCTGTCATAATTGCTATTTTCTTCCTCTCACTTTTCTCAGACTAATATCTTTATCTTGTTGCAGATAGTTAGACGATATGGTCCTGATCATTGGCAAGAGATATTTACTTTACTAGCTTCCTTGTCTGCACAGGGTCCCATACAAGTAGAATGCTCACTCATTTATTTTACTCGATGATTCTCTCATTTTGTTGAGGCAGGCAATAAACTATTTCTTTTCTTTTTTTGTCTTAAACATTAGGCTGAATTGACCTTGATGACGTTGAGATGGCTCCCTGAAGATATTACAGTTCACAATGAGGACTTGGAAGGTATGTAAGAGAATTATACATAAATAAAAGTTTCTCACGTTAATCTGTTGCCAGAGTGAGGTATTTTATACTATTAGAAGTTTGAATTAATCTAAACTTAATCATGTTAGGAAAGACAAGCATGCTCACATATGTTTGTTTTGTAATTCTTTATGCTCACATTAAGCTCAGTTCAGTGACACTTAATTCAAAAGTGGCAATTCGATCTGGTGAACTCTGCTTTCTAACTTCTCAATTGGACTTCTATTCAGGTAGTAGGCGTCGGCTATTGTTGCGCGGACTTGCTCAATCTTTGCCTGAGATTTTGCCTTTATTGTATAATGTGTGCCACAGACTTCTCCTCTCAATAAATTTGTTTGCTGCAGTGCTGTTTTTCTGAATAAAAAGTAAAATGTAGCTTCTTGAGAGACACTTTGGTGCTGCTATGAATGAAGCTGGTAGGCAGCACACTGAATCGGCAAAACAGCATGCGGATGTGGTTATAGCTTGTTTGAATGCCATCATCGCATATGCTGCGTGGGCTCCTGTTCCAGATCTTGCCAGATTTGGAATTCTTAGTGGGTACGGTTTGATTAATACCTTTGCAGAGCTTGTTATATTGGTACTAGTCGTGCTTTGTTTCTTGCTGATGACGTGCTCTCCAACTCATAATAGGTGCAGCTTCTTACTTTCATCTCCTGACTTCCGTCTGCGTGCTTGTGAGGTTTTCAAACTCGTCTGCTTAAGGTAAAGCAACTGGATGTTGGATCTAATGTACTTACATAATGAGCATCTTTGTAATTTTTTTAGCTGTTCTTGTCTGCAGAAAAAGACCCAATGATGCTTCTACTGCAGAGTTTGATTCTGCAGTTAGCAATTTGTTTCAGACCTTGACGAATGTCTCCAGAGATTTCTTAACTAGATTCTCCGCAAGTTCTAGCGTTATTGGTGAAAATGATTATGATTTTGCTGAATGCCTGTGTGAGAGTATGGCCTCTTTAGGCTCAACGAGCTTGCAATGTATCTCTTCTGATAATGGCGTTATGGCCGCTTATCTTCAGCAGGTACGATATCGATCTCGTATTGCTGAATTGTTTTCTTTTTTGTTACCTGATGTTGTTTTCTATTCATGGTAGCATTAATAATTTGGTTTGTTCAGATATTTGTTTTCTCAAAAATAATGCTGTGGAATATGTTGCCTTTATTCGTTTTAATTTTTTGTATAGATGCTTGGTTTTTTCCAACACTTCAAGTTCGGCCTTCACTTCGAGGCACTTCTTTGTTGGCTGGTATGTGGTCTTCCCTAATCCAACCGCCTTCATAGGGAAATTTTAAATTCAACAGATTATTTGTTTGCTAACTTCAGCGTCTATTCCTTTTGAGTTTCAGTCATTGATGCGGTATTTACTTCCGAAGCCTAGTGAGGTATCATCAGCTGGCTGTGTGGATAGTTCAAGCCAGGTTGACTGTGAGAAGAAAAAGACTTTAAGTCTTATTAACGATGACATCTCTGGCGCTCTACTGGATGTATCCTTCCAGCGGATGCTTAAGAAAGAAAAAGTTCCTTCTGGAATGGCTCTTTCCCTTGGGCCTCTAGAACTCTGGAGTGATGAATATGAAAATGAAGGAAAGGGAAACTTTGCTCAGTACCGATCCAAGCTCGTACGTTCCTTGATCAAATGCATTGGTGTTTTGTATTTCCAGAAAAATATTAACGCAACACTTCTTTCTTTTCCTGCAGTTAGAATTGATCAAGCATATTGCTTCTCATAGGCCTCTCGTTTCTAGTACCAAATTATCCGAAAGGGTTATTACACTCATTAATAATCTATTGGCTTCTCCAGCACCTCTTCAGGTTTTGTCACTAACACTTATTTTTTCTTCTGTTGAGTTCCTCTTCATTGAGCTCATGAATACAAAAAAATATATTCAGGATGTAGCAGTGATGGAAAGCCAGTCATTAGCACTTGACTGTGTTGTGGCAACGGTTTTTGATGGATCGAATGAGTTAGCTGGCGGAAGTTCTGAAGCTCATTATGCATTATGTGGAAATTTTCAGGGTATATAGATGCATATGTCATATCCACTAGTTTTTCTCGGCTTTGTCAAAAACTCATTTTTCTGTGTTGTTGATGGCACAGGTTTGCTTCAGCAGCTTCTCTCTCTGAAGTGGAATGAACCAGAACTTATAAAAGTGCATGTGCACTATCTGGAAGCAGTGAGTCCCTTTCTCAAGTACTTTCCAGACGCAGTTGGAAATGTCATCAATAAATTATTTGAACTTCTCACATCTCTTCCACACGTTGTGAAGGTTAGTTTATTTATTTTATATACATGCGCTCATGCAGACATATAAGACATTTACGACATTTTTATAGTGCACAAGTCAAGGTGTGGATGAGTTCCTTATTAGCTTGTTTCTTTGGCAGGATCCAGCTACTAGTACATCTAGAGCTGTAAGATTGCAGATTTGTACTTGTTTCATAAGAATTGCCAAAGCTGCAGAAAAAGGCGTTCTCCCTCACATGAAGGTAGCTTTCATCTGTCACTAATTTCCTTTAGGAACTCACATACGTAAACGCTGATAAAATTGTTTTCAGAATTTTGTGACATGATAAGCTGGTACATGTGATATATTGATATACAAAAGAAAACTATTTTTCTTAGGAATTTATATAGTCAGAGGTGTCTGGTTAATTAGTGTCTCTTGTTAAAATAAAGCAACATATCTTGTCACCTGCTGTTGGTTGGTTTGAAACATCATTTCATTGGATTATTTTCCTTGCTTGTTGGAACATTTTTGGCTAGCTAGAAACTAACTAATGTTACTCTCTTTAAGCTCGGGTATCATGATATTTGTCATTATATGTCCCTTCTCTCTGGAAAATACCTTTTATCTGCATCTGGTAATTATAACCACCAACCAGCATCTTTACATTCATAATTTTGCACAGGCTATTGCTGATACAATGAGTTACATGGCAAAAGAAGGAACTTTACTGCGTGGGGAGCATAACATCCTGGGTGAAGCATTTCTTGTTATGGCTTCCTCGGCAGGGTAATGAATTTTAATTTGTTGCATTTATCAAGCTTCAGATTCTTATATATATATATAATCTAAACCTGGTGCAGAGCTCAACAGCAGCAAGAAGTTCTTTCTTGGTTATTGGAACCATTGAGTCAACAGTGGATCCAATCAGAGTGGCAGAACAATTATTTATCAGACCCGACGGGTCTTGTTCGTTTATGCTCCAACACATCTTTCATGTGGTCTATATACCACACGGTTACCTTCTTTGAGAAGGCACTGAAGAGAAGTGGATACAGAAAAAGCAATTTGAACACGACCTCTGTGGCAATTCCAGCTTCACATCCTATGGACAATCATCTTTCTTGGATGCTGCCACCTCTCATAAAAGTATGCCCCAGAAACTGTTAACATCTGGATGCGTATAGACCACGTTAAGTTTTTGTTTCTGCCTGACAACGTTCACTTTTTTTTCTATATCAACAGCTACTCCGTGTTGTTCACGCCCTTTGGTCTCCCTCTGTACGTCAAACATTACCCCCAGAAGTGAGGGCAGCGATGACAATGACTGATGGTGAGCGGAACAGCCTACTTGGAGAACCAAAGACTAAATCATCAAAAGGTGCGTCTGTTTCTGCTGATGGACCGTTGGATGGAACTCAAGAGGGAAAAGCCGAGGTAATACGAAACTGGTTGAAAGGTATCCGAGAAAGTGGGTAAGTTTGTAGAATCCTCCTTCGAGAGTATTTTCAACCTCACTTCATTTTCTACTCCAAAATCAAATGGAAAATAAGAATAATGAACAAAAATTAAAAGAATTACTCAATTAAGTTTTTACTTTTTATTCATTTCTATTTTAGAGTAAAATATGAAGTGAGTTTGGAGATGCTCCCTAAGCCTTGGATAGGGAATTTGAATATGATTTTCTTCTCATTTATCTAAATTCATTTTTTTTTGTTTACACATGTAGATACAACGTGTTGGGTCTATCAACAACCATCGAAAGAACATTCTTTACACGCTTAGACGCCAACTATGTCGTGATGGCGCTCATGGAGAACTTCCAGTGGATGGACTTCAGGCACCTACGGCTGTTTATTCATTCCTTTTTAACTCCTGCGGTGAAGTCTTGTCCGAAGGATATGTGGGAGCCATGGCTTAGAATGCTCTTGCACCCTTTGTTTATTCACTGTCAGCAAGCTCTCAGTTCCTCTTGGACCGGTCTTCTGCGTGAGGGCAGAGCAAAGGTTCCAGACTCGTTCGGCGTACACAGCGGGTCAGACATGAAACTCGAAGTCATGGAGGAGAATTTGTTAAGAGATTTGACTCGGGAGATTGCGACCCTCTTTTTGACAATGGCTTCTCCTAGTTTAAACACAGGAGTTCCTAGTCTGGAATATTCAAGCCATGTTGGTCGTGTGAACATGTCTACTCTGACAGATTTGCATGCTTTCAAATCCAACTCTATAGTGGGGTAAGTATATTATTATTACCCACATTATCTTTAGGATAGATGATAACAAACATTAATTGGTTTTGCAGTTTCCTCCTGACACACAAAAGTGTGGCTCTACCAGCACTGCAAATCTGTTTAGAAGTCTTTACCTGGACAGAGGCAGAAGCAACCAACAAAGTCTGTAGCTTCTGTGGTGTTGTTCTTCTTCTAGCTATACTAACAAATAACGTGGAGCTCCGAGAGTTTGTTGCCAAAGATTTATTCTCTGCAGTCATCCGGGGCTTAGGCGTGGAGTCCAATGCCATTAAAAGCCCTGATTTAGTCAACCTGTGCAGTGAAATATTCATCAATCTCTGTGATAGAGACCCAGCTCCTCGTCAGGTGAGTTTTAATCAGAAGCTTTTCATCCTTTTGCCATCTTCTACTTTATTTGCCTTGTTTTTGATCGCTTCATATGTCAGGTTTTGCTTTCGCTCCCTTGTCTCACTCCCAGCGACCTGCATGCTTTCGAAGAATCTGCGGCGAAGCATCCTAGTCCTAATAAACAAAAGCAGCTTATGGGGAGCTTGTTGATGTTAGGTACTGGTAACAACTTAAAAGCACTTGCTGCTCAAAAGAGTCTGATATCACCAGTGTCACTGGTAAGGCAGCTTCTCTTAATAGTTAATGATGTCTAAAAAACATTAGCTTATCTAATAACTTCCTTTTGTCTTCAGAAAGATCGCGGGTACCAAGCACGTCAGAAACTAGAGAAAATGAAGGTGACCCAGTAGGATTAGCCTGGGGTTTGTGATATAAGACCATAGGATGATAGGAGTGAGGATTGTACATAACATGAACATAAACAGAGTTTCTTGGGAGGTAATAATATAAAGAAACATGTTTATGTTCATGTCATTACTTAATCACATTACTTGTCGAATCCATAAGATAGAAATAGTAAGTGCACAATACATACATGGACAAGGGAACCTTTTTTTTTTTTTCCATCAAAGTTGAATTAAAAGCCCAAAGGCCCAAACACTGTTACATCTCTAAATCCGAAAGCCCAAAAAATAAATGGGCCCAAAATTACAAGCAAACCAAGGTGGCAGTTAGGTCCAAACAAACCAGACCCACACCCCGACCGATACAATCGAGGCGAGTCGTCCACGCGTTTCGATCTCCCGCATCGCGGAGACACGTGTCATGCCCTCGCCATCCCGATCAACACCACTACACCTCACCGTTAAACCGCCGCGCCGGAACCACTTGTTCGACGGCGCACGCCTGATCTTCTTCGCTGAAAACGTCGGAGGCCGTAGCTACAATCAACTTGCTTCGTCTGAACTTTCGCGGAGAACTTCATCGAAGGATTCTCGAGATCTCAAACCACCCAAAGCCATCGAACAATCCAAAGAATACAGATCTATAAGCCAAAAAGAAAATAAAAATCCTAATACAAACCGCCGTTAACTAAGGAGGGCTAGACGACGCAAAACGCTAGAGCCGGCCGTTCTCCTTTAACGGAAAGGAGCTATGCCGGAGATAAGAGCCGAACATCCACCGTTTGAAAGATGCAGTGCCGGAAGCAAAAACCGAACGCCCACCACGAAATTGGAGCGACGCCGGAGACTTACTGAAGCTTACGAAGACTGGAAGATGGTGTAGATCAAAGGCCGGACCGACGACGGCTGTGAAAGCCCTCACCGTCGGCCGGATTTACAGATCTCTATCGCTTTCTCTCTCTATCGCTTTCTCTCTCTCTCTCAGCGTTCAGACTTTGAGGGTGTTGTGGACAAGGGAACTTCTCCCCAAAGCTTTTTTGATTTAGGACAATGTTTGAAAACTAAACAGATTATTTTTTTTTTGTCGGCGAAAAACACTATAAAATAATCTCTATAACGTGGAGAGACGTCTAGATCTGCTGATTATGTATTTAATTAAATTGGATCCTAAAATCGGCGAATATATAGTACCGACTAAACATGTGCAAACAAACCTTCATATCACTGGTTTGATTTATATATACACCTTTTCTAAAGACCTTGAAAAGCTAGTGTAAATGTATCCGTTTATGCAGTGCCGTCCCGTCCCGTAGATTTCTGTGGCCTGAAGCATTTCAAAAAGTAATCCATAAAAAAACAATTTTTTTTTGAAAGATTAAAATACTATAAAATAAGACAAAATATTATTTAAGATTACAACTCTTGTAGTTTTTCTTCCAACAATTTCATTCACAAACCGTAACTGAATTTATCAACCCTTAATAAATATTATTCATATGTTTTTTTAATTATTCTATGATTAACTAAATTATAGGTGCATTTATATTAATTTGAATTTGAAAAAAATCTGTAGAGTCAACACAAATTAGAATTTTCAGACTATAATAATAAAATAAAATAAAATCTGAGAAATGAAAAAGAATTTAAAAATTAAAATTAAATCATTGTGAAGAAAATGTAGAAGTAAATCTCTGAATTAATTCTCAGCAATTTGGAGAATTATATTTCTATAAAAAAGGTAAACACTATGTAAATGGTATGGTGAGAAAGTTCTTGTTTGATAAAAAGGACAATTTTATAATATATAAATACATATGAATGAATAAAAGAACAAACGGACCTGCATTGTTTGGTATTGATATTAAACCTAGAAATAATGTTCTCAAATAAAATTGAGTTGTGGCTTAAATATCTTTGTAAGAAAATGTGATTTAAAGCCAGTGCTTTAGTTGTCTTATGAGAGGATCGGGCCTGCGTTTATGCCTAATTTTTATGGTGTACCATTGCTGGCAGCTATACAAACTCTTAGAAATTTTGAGGAGTCCTACTCCTACACGTAAACCTATCATGAAATTCATACTAAAAATATCAGTGTCATACAAAATGAAAAGAAAAAATTCAAAGAAAATACAAAAGCAAAAGGTATAGATACAAAAGTGGTGACAACGCATAAGAAAATAAAGTAAAGGTGAAAAATCATGAGATCTCTGTTGAACACAGATCCATGAACTTTGTCACCTTCTCCAAGGTGCATGAAGGTCCACCATCAGATATCAATTATTTAAATCAATGTCTTTCTTATAAATGATTACGATTGCTTACCAGTCATGTGTTTCATACATGTATAGTTACGGTCAGTCAGTATTTCTTCAAATTAAATACATATGTAGACAGACAACACCAGTACTGTTTGAAATATGCAATGACAACCTAACATTTTTTTTTTGGCGCCAACAGATAATCGTCCTGACTTATCAACTTGTCTGCCAAGTGCTGAATCTGGGAGATTAATAATAGTAAAAATAAATAATTTAATTGTAGTAAAAGAAAAATACAAATCTGTCAATTGTTTGTCAGGAGATTATTTGTCTACGACGAGGTCCACCGTAACTTCAGTGAAACATCTAGAGTGATCTAAAATAACGACTATAAAGGCGCCAAATCGATTTACCTTCTTCTCGCGAAAAAAAAACAACCTTACGTTACGAATCCTCTCTGTATCTCCCCATCTCCACGCTGTGAACCGTACACGTGTAACTTTCTATTTCCGTTTAATCTCTCCCGTCGCCGTGAACCATTATTCTCTTCTCTTGTTTCCATCCCTACCCGGAGAATCGAGAAATCTCCCTTTTAAGCTTTTCTCTTCGGGTGTCTCGTTTCCAATCGCGCGTGTTTCTTAATCTTCGGAGCTTCTGCGAATTCAACCCTCCTCCTCTGTGCATTCGTTACCTCTCGGATTTTTTTTTTTGTAGTCGCTGCTTCAAATCGGAGAAAAGTTTTATCACCCGTAAGCGCTTCAGGTTAATGATTGAGGAGATTCACTTTTTTTTTTTCGTTTAGTTTAGTTTGTTTGTTTGTTAAGGTTGTGGTTGATTGCATGGGAACTGGGGAAAGTTTGACCTAATTTGATTAAGCCATGCTCTGATAGGTATCTTGGAAAAGAGAATTGGGGTGTATGATGATGTTAATGTTAATTAGCATTTAAAGGTTTTCCACTTGTAGATTTTTTTAAATTTTTAAAAAGCTATTTTTTTTTAATTTAATTTACTAGTTTTTATGATTCTGAGATTTTTATTTTGTTTGGTGATTGTGATACAGGAGTTGTTTGAATGGAGGGTCCGGAAAGATAAGAGATATTTAATTCGCTCTTCGTGTGGTCGTTTAAATAGTTTGCTGTCAATAAAAGAAAAAAAATAGTGGAAAAAGAAGAAGAAGATGACAATGCTGGCTTCTCTTTTCAGCTCTTTATCCTCTAAAATGCTGTCGGTGTCCACCTCTGATCACGCCTCTGTGGTTTCATTGAATCTCTTTGTTGCACTTCTCTGTGCTTGTATTGTCATTGGCCATCTTTTGGAGGAGCATCGATGGATCAACGAGTCCATCACTGCTTTATTGATTGTAAGTTCCATTCTTTTGTGGGGAGGTAGTAGAATGGTAGCTAGATGTGTTTTTCTTTTTTGGATTTTGATTATATCAAATCTTGGCTGCAGGGGCTTGGCACTGGAGTGGTCATTTTGTTGATTAGTAGAGGGAAGAACTCACATCTCTTGGTCTTTAGTGAAGATCTTTTCTTTATATATCTTCTCCCACCCATTATATTCAACGCAGGGTAAGTACTTCTAATCTTTGGCGATAGTTTGCTTATTTGTGGTCTTAAAACTTTACTTGATAGATATTTTTGTTGTAGTTAATGGGTTTGGTTTGGTTTGGTTGTAAAGGGGAACATGCACAATATAGAAAAATAAAATATTCGTTTAATCATCAGAAATCTTACTGAAAAGACGTTAGTTTTTAAAAATATGCATTATTGCTGATTCTATGAATATGCTTTCATATATCAGCTTTGGAAGTACTCGCGATTGTGACTGTTAGATAGCACGAGGGTATAGTGTTTCTAGGTCAATTTTAGTTTGATTTATCTACCTGTAAATATAGGTGGTCCTGCTATGTCTTTGTCGTTAATGCATATGAGGTTCAGCTTCTTTTATTGATGATACTGTTTTCAGATCTTTCTCTGACTCAATAGTTTTACTGTCGTTGTTTTTTAAGGTTCCAGGTTAAAAAGAAGCAGTTTTTCCGCAATTTTGTAACTATTATGGCTTTTGGCGCCATTGGGACTATAATCTCTTGCACTGTAATATCTTTCGGTACCTTACCTTACTTCACACTCCTTGTAACTGAATCTGTTGAAAACTTAGTTCGGATTAGTAACTGTGATGTGATTCATTGGTATTCTTGTGGTGTTTGTAATAGGTGCAATGCAGTTCTTTAAGAAATTAGACATTGCGACCTTTGACTTGGGCGATATTCTTGGTAATGCACCAACTATTTGTTCCTATTGACTTCTTTTTTTTTTCTCTACAAGACTTGATTTATTTGGTGTTTATTTCTCAGCAATCGGCGCCATATTTGCTGCAACCGACTCTGTTTGCACACTGCAGGTAATGCGTTTCTCTAAGTAGCAGAAGTACCTCCAGGACCAGAATCGAGCTACACTACTTAAAAGCTCTTGTTTCTTTGGTGATGCAGGTTCTCAATCAAGATGAGACTCCTTTGCTTTACAGTCTTGTATTTGGAGAGGGCGTTGTGAATGATGCCACGTCAGTTGTGCTCTTCAATGCAATTCAGAGCTTTGACCTCACACACCTTAACCATGAAGCAGCTTTTCATTTTTTGGGAAACTTCTTGTATCTGTTTCTCTTGAGCACCGTGCTTGGTGTAGCAGTAAGTCCAGTTTATTTTTCTCTATTGGATTTAACTTCTGACTAATACTTACACGCTTTTCTGTTAAAACCATCCTCAAATACAATTGTTTTTGTTATTTCATCTTTCAGACTGGTCTTATAAGTGCTTATGTCATCAAGAAGCTTTATTTTGGAAGGTAGGTAAATTGACTTTAGCTTCATATGTGACTCTCTGTAAGCTTGTATGTGATGTTATCTGAACTGGATCTCTCAGGCACTCGACTGATCGAGAAGTTGCCCTAATGATGCTTATGGCATATCTTTCATACATGCTTGCTGAGGTTAGATTCTGTGAAAACTTCTATCACTTTCGAGTTCGTTTTTTCTTTTGGCATAGAAACATTCAGTCTCATTTAATAATGTTATTTTGTTTGGTTTGCAGCTATTCGCCTTGAGTGGTATTCTCACTGTATTCTTCTGTGGTATTGTGATGTCACATTACACCTGGCACAACGTAACCGAGAGCTCGAGAGTAACCACCAAGTAATACAATCTCTAGCTTCTCCATCTTTTGCTTGAAGTCAATCACGGTTTCAAACGTGTTCCATAATCAAGACTTACTCTCTGTGCGTTTACTTTGATACAGGCATGCCTTTGCCACCTTGTCGTTTCTAGCCGAGACTTTTATTTTCCTGTACGTCGGAATGGATGCATTGGACATCGAGAAGTGGAGATTCGTGAGTGACAGGTACAGTAACCCTCTAGTGAACAGAGAACGATAAGCTCTCTTTCTCTTTTCATGTTTCCTTGTTCCTTGTTGCTATATATTTGTTCTCTGAATGTTTCCATTGTTTGGTATTTGAACAGCCCGGGGACATCTGTTGCAGTGAGCTCAATTCTGATGGGTCTAGTGATGCTTGGAAGAGCAGCATTCGTGTTTCCTCTTTCCTTCATATCAAACTTATCCAAGAAGAATCAGAGCGAGAAGATCGATATCAAGCAGCAAGTATTAACAATCTAACTTTTGTCTATTGGATTTACATTTTCTTCTGTGGAAAATGTTGAATGCTTATTAATCTGTGTTCTTTCCCTTCATCTATAGGTTGTGATTTGGTGGGCTGGTCTGATGAGAGGTGCTGTATCCATGGCTCTTGCCTACAATAAGGTAAAACTGAAAAACCTTAAGTGAAATTTAGCAAACAGCCACAAGATGATTGGTGAATATGTCTCTTAACCTGTTTTCTAATGCAGTTTACAAGATCAGGACACACTGAGCTGCGCGGGAACGCAATTATGATTACCAGTACTATAACCGTTTGTCTTTTTAGCACCATGGTAAGATACTTTTTTACTTGTCAGTTACTTATAGAATACTATATGATGCATTTTCCGAATTGATGTTTTGTTTTTGTTTCCAGGTGTTTGGTATGCTGACCAAACCGCTCATTAGACACCTGATGCCACATCAAAGCACGACCACCAGTATGTTATCGGACGACAACACTCCGAAGTCTATGCACATGCCGCTCCTCGATGGCGAGCAGCAGGATTCATTCGTGGAGTTCTCTGGGAGCCACCATGACGTTCCACGACCAGACAGCCTTCGGGGTTTCCTGATGCGTCCAGCACGCACTGTCCACCATTACTGGAGACAGTTTGATGATGCATTCATGCGTCCTGTGTTTGGTGGTCGCGGTTTTGTTCCCTTTGTCCCTGGTTCTCCGATTGAGAGAAGCACCCATGATCTCAGTAAACCTTGAGAAAGAACTTCTCAGAAAACCCAAAAGAACTTCATCTTCCTTCTTATATAGTCAGTCATTCACTACTGGTGATGTAAAGTTTTTTTCTCTCTTTTTTGTTACTTCAAATTTATAACTTTTGTGTAAATTTATTTCACTATTATTATTACGACTATCACTATTAGTGGATGAAGATGAGGCTTCCTTCTATGTATATTTAGTCAACAACACTGTGTGTTCAACTTGGCTCATGGGGTTGTTGTTGGTGGTTAGTAATTTGACCTGACTTTGTCTCTTTCCATTAAGATCTGATTGGTAAGGTATGTGTACTGTTTGGTTCAGTCTTGACAACTGAAAAGGCCAATATATTTGAAATGGGTAGTTATGACAAATATAAGAGTCAATGTGGCTAGGCTTTATGGATTCAATTCGGGTTTGAGATAGTACATTTTAATTCTTATTTGACTTGAGGCCCATCTTAAGGCCCACTATACATTATCTAAAACCGCTGTCAGGAGCGATTCGTCTTCCCCGGCACAAAATCATCTTTGGGAAACTAAACAAAAAAAAAAGGTGCAATTTTGATGGTAGACATGGAGGCCATCGACAAATGGGTAGCCGAGTTTTTCATCCGCCGTAAAACCAACCCTAGGGTTTCTCCAACCAACCTTCTCTCGGCGCTGAAACTAGGAGACTCCCCCGACGACTGCTCAAACCTAAATCTCAAGAAGGCCTCTGTTCTGCGGCAAATCTCCGATTCGTTGATCCGCGGCGACGTCGACGAGGAAACGCTCGACCTACTCGAGACTCTCGAGAAGCTTCTTCTTCAAGGAGAAGGTTCGATGCTCACGGAGTCTCACAAGTCTGCTTACTGCTGGACGGCTGTTGAGTGCGCGGCTAGGTTCATGTGGCCGTTGTCTGTTTCGGAGGGTTTATACGAGGACGCTCTCGAGAGGATATGGACGAAGAGGATTAGGGTTTTGAAGGGGAGCAGGAGCGGTTTGGTGAGCGGGGAGTTGTTGAGATGGGAGGATGATCTGAGGAAAGCTGTGGAGGATGCTGAGGTGTATAGGAGGATCCGTGAGAGTAACGTTAGGTACACTGCCGTCTGTTTTTTGAATCGGCTTCTCCAAGAGCAGTGGGCAGTGCTTGGGAGTTCGTCTCTTGAATCTGTTGCTCAAAGGCTGCTGCTTCTTGCGGGTGATAAGCGCGGTGGTGGTGGTGTTCGCAGCAGAGAGGATCCAAATGCTGTTGATGTTGATGTTGATGTTGATGTTGATGTTGATGGGGACAATAGAGATGTTCACGGAGTGGAGAATGATGAGCAACATGGAGCAGAGGAGGTGGGGAGGACACAAGAAGATGAACCAAGTCTTGGTAAAGGGGACAAAGTGGCTGCTCGAGACCTCAAGGATTATTTGTTAGAGATTCAACGACAAATCGAGCCTTCCACCTCCACTAGGCAAATACCAGAACCTAACACTCCTCAGGCTTCAAGGGTTAATAGGACTGGAACAAGCAGTCAAGCGAGTGAGAAGAGTTGGAGTAGAGTTAGACCTCGTCTACCTACCCCCGTACCTCTGAATGTATCCCCGTTGAATAAGAAGAAGAAGGCAAGTCCTTTACCCAGAAGGAAAAAGAATTTTTGGAGGCTTGAAGAAGTGGAAGCTCTTAGGGAAGGAGTTAAAAAGTATGCAACATTCTGACTCTGAGCTTGGCTCACACTTCATATGTTTATTGTATTCTCATTTTATTATTGTTGATTTCGTTGTGCAGGCATGGTACATCATGGAAATATATAAAGAGTTTAAACCCTGTAGTATTCGCAGAGAGGACGGAGGTGAGAGAACATGTCCTTTTTGTGTATATATTCATATTCATCTGAATTTTATGTTTATATGCCAAGGTGTATTAATTAAAAGGTTGTAACTTGGTAGGTGGATTTGAAGGATAAATGGAGGAACATGAATCGGTAGAGCGGTAACAAGTTTTTGGGTTTTGAATTGCTATGGAGTTTTTTTTTGCCTCAGCTGTGGAGAAGATGGTATAGAAAGGGTCTTCTTCAACGTGGCTTATGGATTTAATTCGGCCGGTATGGTTTGGTTAAGACTGGTTTAACATGTATAATTAGCCTATGTTTCGTTGGAACGAAACAACACTTTTTTTTTTGTGTATGCTTGCTTTTAATTGGCTCAGCGGTTTGTTGTTGTCGGTTAGGAACTTGGCTTGTCTCTTTCTGATCAGATCTTCTGATTGGTAAGATATGGGTACAGAATGGTTATATATGTTTTGACTATTTGCGTCACTGTGGCCCATGAATTTTAATTTTGCTGGAATGTCTCGGTTAAGACCAGTTCAATTATGCTAAAATTCATTAGATTCGGCTAATCTGTCACTGCGATATGTTACGCTCACACTTACATTAGTAACAATGGGCTGAATACTTGCATAATTTAAGACTTAACAGGGCCCATCTTGTTACGTAACGGCATCGTTTTAGAGTGCACTAAGCTTATAAATGGAACCAGCTACCTCGGGGCATCACGCCCTTTGTACACTCCGCCATCTCTCTCTCTCTCTCTCTCTCAATCTCCCTCTCGAGCAGATCTCTCTCGTGAATATCGACAATGTCGACCACTTTCAGCTCTTCTGTCTCCTCCATGCAAGCTACTTCTCTGGTAATCTCATCTTCTTGTTCTTGTTCCTGTTTTCCAGATCGCTCTGATCATATATATATATATATATATATATATATATATATATATATATATATATACGCTTTTTAGATCACTTGATTATGTGAAGGATTAGAAAGATGTTAGCTTTACGAATCTCTAGTTTTTTCTTATGTTCATTCCTGATTAAATCTCATTTCAATTGGATTTAACATTCTATTTGCGTTTAAAGGCTGTGTAGATTTCGATCTGTGTTCATTTGAAACACAACTTGCGAGCAATGATTTGTTATGGGAATGGATATGTCCTTTTGGTTATTTAAACAACAGAAACAATAGTCCCATTGAGTAGTAGTAGTGTATGAATGAACATGTTTTTGTTGTATTTGTGAACCTAACAGGCAACATTCCAGAAGCCAGCTGCTTTGGTGTCAAGGACTAATCTCTCCTTCAACCTGCGCCGTTCGATCCCCACTCGCTTCTCAATCTCTTGCGCGGTATGTTCTGTTGTACAACCACTGTCAGCATTTTTTTTCCGAGATTGCTAGTGATAAATCTTTGTCTATTTTGTTTTTTTTTTTAATTAGGCCAAACCAGAGACAGTAGAGAAAGTGTCTAAGATCGTGAAGAAGCAACTCTCACTCAAAGACGATCAAAAGGTCGTTGCAGAAACCAAATTTGCTGATCTCGGAGCTGATTCTCTCGACACTGTAATTCACCCCCATCACTCTCTCTCTCTCTTATGTGAATAAAGAGTTTTTTTTTTTTATTTGACATGATTACCAAAAAAAAAAAAAGAGTTTTTTTTTTTGTTTTTTAAATGCTGATTATTTACTGTGTTTCTTTTTTTTTTTGGCAGGTTGAGATAGTGATGGGTTTGGAGGAAGAGTTTGGCATCGAAATGGCTGAAGAGAAAGCACAGAAGATTGCAACTGTGGAGCAAGCTGCTGAGCTCATTGAAGAGCTCGTGGAAGCCAATAAGTAATTTTAGTATTAAGAGAGAACCAAAGGCTTTGTTGGGTTTGTTGTTTTCATAATGTTTCTCTCATTTTTCTTTTTTTTTTTTTAATGTGTCATGCGACTCTGTTGGTTTAAGTAGTATCTGTATGCCATGGATATCATCTCTATTTGTCGACTGAAAACTTTTGGTTACACATGATGAAGGAAAGCTTGTTTCTTTTTCTGTTCTTAAATCCAGATGCCAAATGCAGAGAGGTTAGGCAAAACTGTTGGTTTCCTTACACACACCTATAGAGAGTCTTGTGTTAATAACACATACACAAGTCAAAGATTGACAATAGCCTTCATTAATAAACAATCCTATTCACATTGTAATATACATACATACAGGTTCTGATTGATTATTCCCAATCAGCATCTTTCATCTCTGAATAGTAGACATATTCTCCAAGTTCAGATCTTCCTCCTGCAGCAAAACCAAAGTGAACTTCAGCACCAAATCATGTGAACAAGCAACAAGTGATACTGATGGTGCTATAGCGATTAAAAAGGTGATGGTGATACGGTGAGAAAGTGATATTGGCTTATGCAACCATAAGGAGGAGATGAGTGGTCAATGTGATTTACCTGGTAACCTTTCTCTTTGCTTAAGAGTTGTACATGAAGAATATCATCCCATAGATGGCCGCAAGCAAGAGCTTGCGGATGATCCGTAATCCCCATTTGAAAATTTGTATGTGCTCATCTTTGTCAATAAACAATTGTACCCCAAATTCCAAAGAAATAAACTGCCTTGAAATGAATAGTACAAGTTTCACATATATCTCATCAAACTATCTGAAAGTAACAACATCTCATAGTTATGAACACAATGGTAACCTTGAGAAGCAAATCTAGACCTATAACAAGCCCCGAGATGAGGAAAGTCCGTGTCAACGCTTCACCGCCATTCGCGTAAGTTTCCTTGGAAGAGAACCAGAAACAACATTCCAGATGTTGTGAACAGTGTCAATAGATTCCACACAACTTTCTCTCCTAGGAGTGCATTCCCATGCCTAAAACATGAGATTGGAAGTAAAATTCAAAACCGAAGATAGAATAAACCTGTAGACACGAGACATCTAATCTGAAGTAAGTAACTAAAACGAGTAAACGACTAAACATAGCATCTTCACATAATCAATTTAACCATTACAGCTTAAAACAGAGTACTCGAAAACAGAGTAAAACTTAAAACAGAACACGAAAACAGAGCAAAACTGAAAAGAATAAAACAAACAAAATAAATAAAAGGTGCGATTAGTGAATATATTATAATATTGGGGTGAAAACAAACTGGAAAAAGGTATAAAAGAAACCTTTTTTTTTTTCTAATCCGACCGTTGAAACCCACTCGCAATCTCTGGCGTAACGACCGGATCGTTCGCGCGTAATTATCGCTGCTATAAATAGAAAGTTTCCTCTTCTGTTTCTCGATTGGATTTTTTTTTGAGAAACATTTCAGTTTGAATCTATCTATCGAAGATGAGGAACACGAGGCCTGTTCACGTGAGGAACCAGACCACGGATCCATCTTCCCCGATGATGACGTCTCCTCTGATGAATCGTCACGCACGGTCAGGATCCAACGCTGGGCCAGGATCTAACGCCAAGAAAGCTCAGACGAAAGCAGCTGCTCAGAGACTCGCGGCTGTGATGTCAAACCAAACAGGGGACGATGAAGACAGTGATGATGACCTTTCCTTTGACTACAATGCTGTCGGAAGCATCGGACTCGCTGCTGGAAGATCTCATCCTTCTCGGTCCCCAATGGTAATAAAAACAACAAACTCAATTTTATTTGTGTAAGGATTGTATGTGACAAAAGGTCATTAACTCAAACTGAAAAAAGACTATGCCACCCCAACTCGAGTGACGGTTAAGACGAAACTAATATTACATGCTATTAATTTCTGCCCTGATCTTCCTGATATTCAAAAAGAAAAAAAAAGATGTATGTGAATGTGATAATGTTTTTTTTTCTTGAATGACAGATCAAGAAACCTGTAGCAAGGCGACCGCAGATGGGAACTCCACAGTTAGCTGATGATGACAATGAAGATGATGATTTTTCAGTGGATGTATCTATCAGCAGACCTAGTATTGGCCTTCCTGGTGGGAGAGCGATAAGACCTAAGTCTCCTGTGGTGGTTAGCTTATTGCAAGTTTTTTTTTTTTTTTTTTTTTTGCAAGTGCTTATCCAGCTAAATGTATCTTTAAGCTTATATGTTTATTTCATTTCGGCGCAGACTAAAATTGCACCTCCGAGACGTACACAACCAGCCAATGAAGATAGAAAGAATGATGATGACGATGATGGTGATGATGTTGTTTCAGTAGATTATACAATAGGTAGACCAAGTATTGGGCTTGGAAGTGGGAGGGCAATGCGACCACAGGCTTCTATGGTATTGTCTGAATACTTGAAATGTTCATGTCGTGTCTTATTTTTATTTTTTAATATCAACTTGATCTGAACGTTTAGTTGGTAAGCGCAGAACAAAGTCCAACCACAAGGACGTCCGGTGATGGCAGTTAGTCAACCTGCTGATGAGGAAAACGAAGATGATGAGACTCCATATGCTGGCGTTCCAAGTGTTGGACTTGCTGGTGGAAGGGCTGCTCGGCCACGTTCTCCTCTGGTATGTTTTCAATGTGTTCTTACTAGTTTTTACCTCGTGAAACTTGACCTGTTGTTTCTCTGTTTACTATGCAGACAAAAAACCCTCCACTGAGGCATCCACAGGCACTAGCTCAGCCACCATCTAGTGGAGACGGTGATGCTGATTATGATGAGCCTTATACTAGTGTCATGCCTAGCATAGGACTTGCTGGTGGACGGTCGATGAAACCTCGCACTCCTTTGGTAAAATCTAGTTCGTTAGCTACTCTTGTCTTATTTAAACATGGTTATAATACTTATAAATATAAAAATAAATAATAACGTCGTTGTGTTTTATGAATCAAGAATCTATGTAACACTGCCATTAACCAGAAAAGTTGTGTGTGAAGTTAACTTTGTTTATGGTTTAGTGCTTTGTTGTTGCTTTTGACTTCATCTGAAACTTGGTTTGATTTTTTGCATTAGTCAATTCGTACCAAGGAACAACCTCAGACCGGAGTTCCAACTTCAGGTAGCCGATCCTCATTCGGTGAGGATTCCACATTACCTCAGCCAACAACTAACCAAGTGGATCACCAATCTCCATCTGCACGTTCTGGCTTCTCTAACAAATCAACTCAGTCTCTCAATACTATGGATCAACCTCCCTCAGCGCGTTCATCTTTCAGTGGTCGTCCCATAAGGACAGTACCTCTAATGCCATCTTCTGTGCCTATATCACTCAAACCAGTCACTCCTGCATTTCAATCTGACACACCAACCAATCTTAGAAAAGACAAAAGGTAACTAAAGGATCGCTGCTTGTCCGAAGACACTCACTGAGACAATCGTTTCTACACATTTTTCAGTGTGGTCTTAGTTCAGTGTGTTTCTGTTTATAGTAGGTTCTCCATGGATTTGGGAAGCTCAGGCAACTTAAGAGAGTTAGGAAGTCAACGGTCTACTTCAGCTTTGCAAGATGAGGTTTGGCTTCTTCAGAAGCTGAAAGATATTTTCATGAAACTAATGATTGGTTTATAACTAGAGCCTTCATTTTTATACAATTTTTTATGGAAAGAGTTTTTGTTTTCATTGCAGGTTGATATGTTACAGGAAGAAAATGAAAGCTTGTTAGACAAGGTGATGCCAGTAGATTTTCACAGTTGGTGTTACTAGGCACTAGTTTATTCTATTTCATTCTATCAGTCTGGTAGATTCTCTGTGAAAGTTAGATAATATTTGCATCCCATCCTAATTTGTGCGTCCCCAGCTTCGACTTGCAGAAGATAAATGTGAAGAAGCAGATGCAAGAGCTAAGCAACTTGAGAAACAGGTAAGCATGTGATTCATAGAAGTAAGTCCATTCTTAACATGCTGTATGTTTCTGTCTCAAGCTTTAATATTCTTTTTCGTTAGGTTGAGATCCTTGGAGAAGGTGTTACAATGGACGCACGTCTTTTAAGCAGGCAAGTTGATCAGTTCTATCCAAATTCTAGATGACCCTAATGACAAATTTTCTAATTCTATGAATGGTGTTTCTTGCTTCAGGAAGGAGGCAGCTCTGCAACAGAGAGAGGTCAGTGCTGGTTTATAGTTATAGTTTAGATCTTGACATAACCGAGAGATCCGATATCTTATCAGGCTGCTTTGAAAGTCGCATCACAAACTCGTGGAGGAAAGAGGGAAGATGTTTCAGCTCTTCATACAGAAGCTGAGGTACTTTAACTTCTTTTTGTTGTTCTCATACTGATTATCTGAAGTTATACTTACTAACGTTTTTTATATCTTGGAACTGGATGTTAGATTGCTAGGGAGGAAGCAGCATCTTCTCTAGAGCAGCTTCACGAAGTTGAATCAGAGCTTAACTCTCTTAAGACCATGACCAAGAGATTGATATTAACTCAGGAGGAGATGGTATGCTATATTGTTAAACGGTTCATATATATATTTTAAGTGGATAGCTTCTAATCTATAGCTCTTTAATCTTAGGAAGAGGTTGTTCTCAAGAGGTGCTGGCTTTCACGTTATTGGGGCTTATGCGTTAGACATGGTAACCACCTTGCTCTTGCACATATAATCTATAAACAGATTCTTCATAGTGATTCTACTGTTGAAGAAGCTGAGTTTTAATGTTATGGCAGGGATTCAAGCAGATATTGCAAGAGCCAAGCACGAGTACTGGTCATCATTTGCACCTCTTCCTCTAGAGATTGTTCTCTCTGCAGGACAAAGAGCTAGAGACATCGTCACACGTTGTAATAGTTTAAACCTGCACTAATTTATAACCGCTGTTTTCTTACATAATTCTGATCTCGTTTGTTACTTACCATCTGGTTTTTAACACCAAGCAGCTAACAGCACTCTCGGAGAAAGAGAAAAAACATTTCAAAATCTACAAGAAACTTCTGGTGAAGGAAATGTTGAAAGCATGGTATGGGTTGAGAAAGGTTTGAGAGAACTGGCTGCACTAAAGGTTCAAAAAAAAAACACTGAACATGAGAGAACTCTTCTTGTATTAGATGATGATGATTCAAGTCTCAAGCGACATATTTTTTTGGTCTGTCTAAAGGTACAGGAGGCAGTTGCATATGTCATGGCTCAAAATAGACGAAACACGTCATCCAAGACTTTTGTTTCAGGTTATAACCAAACCATCTAAAGCTTAACTTGAATATAATGTTTCACTTTTTCCTGATCCATATTTTTGTTTCCAAAAACAATTTATAGATGAAGTGAAATTGCCAATGGATGGACAGTTTGAAGCCTTTGGTAAGTCGGTAACTTTTTTACAAGATGATCTGTTCTTGTACACTAAGGCATTGATGTGATCAGACCCCTAATCAAGTATCATTCATAATATGTTTTTTTTTTAAATTAAATAACTTAGGATTTGTCCCTTAAATGTCCCTTTGCAGAGCTAAGTGATGATGAAGTTGAAGATGTGAGTTTTAAACAGGTACAATAAAAAAGGAAACACATCAGTTCTCTTTGTCGATGTTTTACGTGGGAGTTGTCATGTGACATTCTCATTGTGGCTTTACATACACACACAGGCTTGGCTTTCATATTTTTGGAGACGAGCTAAGAACCATGATATCGAAGCTGATCTCGCGGATGAGCGTCTCCAGTATTGGATAAACCAAGGGACTCGATCTGCCACGTCCCAGGACGCTGTTGATGGTACAGTTCTCTTACTCACACTCTTTCTTTCTCATATGAAACCGTGTGTTTTTATGTAACCGGTGGTGAAATACAGTTGAAAGGGGACTAATGGAGCTGAGGAAGCTGAACATAGAGTCACAGCTTTGGCAAAAATCAAGAAAAGGACTTGACCATGAATCCAACCCTTCTGCTCATCTTGAACTTTCTTTCTGATCTTTTAACCCTTTAACACACAAACCAGAACTATGACATCAAACTCATCTTTCTCATTATAACTCTCATTTGGTCTTAGGAGAGTGTTACTGGATTTGTGAATTTTAGAGAATTTATTTATATACAATGATGACTAAATTGTGTATCTGATATATTTTCACTGCTACAATGTATTTTCTTCTGAAGATAGATAAAACTAATGTGGATTGCTTTACAATTTTAGTGTGTTATTGTGCTAATGAGAAATTGCTTAGTAGCCTTGACTAATTCTTAATTTTATACACCCTAAACCGGAAAATACAGGCATAAACCGGACATGAGATGAAAAAGTGAACCAAAATAAGACGGTTTAAATATACCGAGCGAGGGAAATTTAAGGTTATCTATGCTCTTTCGAAGACAGATAAGAAATAACAGAAAGTACGAAGGACGTAAATGTGCAAATATTCTCACAAGGTAATAGATCGGTGAGCTTCGTGCTGCATCATCGTGTGCTCCTCGTCGTCGTCGAAAGAGAGAGAGACGAAAAAATGGTGAGAGAAGTGGCGGAGAGCTGTGTAGACACTATGTTGATGGAGATGGTGGCGATGTACAGCGGCAGATTCTACGCCAACAAGCCGGAACTCGCCGCTCGGAGGATCGAGGCCATCGGTTATCAGGTCGGCCACCAGCTCTCCGAGAGGTCTGTTCCTTTGACTTGATCGCTCGTCTGATCTCGATATAGTTCATCCTTCCTACTGAGATTAAGTATTGATTCTTAGATCTGGAGGAGTTTGTATTATTGTTGAGCTGATTCGCTGATTGGTGGATTTAATCGTTTCTCGTCTGTAATTAGCCATGAATGCCTGAGAAGGTGATAGATTGGGAAGATCAAATCGGGATAATTCTGAATTGTTCATTTCATTGGGAGTTATTTGGGGTTTAGGGATTTGAAATCAATTTGGTACTGAAACGAGGATCTTGAGGTTTATGGTGTTCTGTGGCGTAGAAGTTATCAGAAAAAAATCAAGTAATCTGGAACTTCTCAACTTGTTCGTGTAACAATGGCTTGCCTCTGAGAGTTGTTAGGAGTTTGAATTTGAGATCACCTGCCCTGAGTATAGAGTGGAGGTTTCTCACTGTTTTAGAGGCTTAATCCATCTTTAACTTTTATAAAAGTCCCTTTGTTCCCTTAAGATTATGTCTGTGGAAGCAGCAGCTTTTGATGCCTACTTTAAGGCTGTTTTACAGTGTTTTAGGAATAGCAGATAGTGCATCGTATTTAATGATTGTGTATAACTCTGTTCCTTTTTTCTTGTCACTAGGTACACTATGGAAAGACCAAGGTTCAGCGACCATCTAGAGGCAATCAAGTTTATCTGTAAAGACTTCTGGTCTGAGGTTTTCAAGAAGCAGATTGATAATCTCAAGACTAATCACCGGGTATGATTTTCCTCTGAAATTAAAAAAAAAAGAGGGAAAATTCTTCTTGTGCGTGTGCGTGTGCGTGTGTTCCTTTCTGACTAATGTTTGTTCAGGGTACTTTTGTATTGCAAGACAACAAGTTCAGATGGCTATCTCGTGTCTCGATTGACCCTTCGTCTGAGAAGGAAACCGAAGATCCGTCTACTCCAGGGGAAAGCAAAGCAGCACAAGCGGTGAGCATGTACCTGTATTTCCCATGTGGAATCATAAGAGGTGTCCTCTCCAACTTGGGGATACCTTGTGCTGTCTCTGCAGACATATCCAGCCTTCCCACTTGTGAGTTCACACCTTCCTTTATCCTTTTTATTTTTGTCTCACTTACTCATATAGTCACGGAATCACAAAACTGGAGAAAGGTAGTAAGTTGTTAAGCTGATTCTTGGTTTAGTACCAAAAGTATCTTAAAACTCTTGGCATTTGTTTGAATGACTTGAGTTTGGTCACGTTAAGTGAGTGCGGTTTGGTGACTATTCTTCTTATGTGTCCTCCTCACAGGCTCCTTCGTGATTCGGGTCAAGGCTTGATTCTGGCATTAGCTTGGGAGTCCTCTCATTTTCAGATTCCAGCTCGGCTTTATGGTTTCAACTTTCAAGGAAGATAAGAGTCTTTAGAGTCCTAAGAGATTTAACTAAAAGCCCTTCTCAAGGCTTCTGTTTGCTGCGGCTTCTGCCAGTTCTCACAACTTTGAATTCCCTTCCCTGTAAAACAATAGTATTTGAATGCCTAATGGGCCTATCTCGTCCTAAAAAGCCTGTTAAGTAAGCTTTTCCATTCTTAGTCACGACTTTGAATTCCGACTTTAGTATAGTTTTTGTCTTTATCGAGTTGCTTGCAAGTGTGAAATTCTTTTAGAAATTGATCTGCGACGTTAATCAGGAAAAATATCTATTGGAGAAAGCCCAATAGGCCTCTTTCTCCTCTGAATTAGCCCATCTACCTTAATGTTCCCTCCTATTTTCTTTTTGAATTGGCAAATCTCCCTCCATCTGTTCCTCTTGCGTCTCTGCTTCTTCCTCCCTTGAACAAACACCTCGGACCTCATTCAACCTTTAGTTCACAGGTAAACAATTTAGTTCCTGAATTTTTTCTATTCAGCCTCTCATCCAGCATCACCCTTTCTCACTGTACTGTTTTTTTTCTTTCCCCCATTTTCATTCAAAATTAGGGTTTTTGATTGTTTGTTAGATCTTATGCACAAGTGGTTTAGTTACTTTTACTCACTGTTAGCGATCTCACTGCTCAAAAATGTCTCTTTTCATATTTAACATGTGTGGTCAACATTGTAACAATGTGTTCATTTTTGGAGATTTCTTTTGCTCAAAAGTTTCTAAATTTACGGTTGATATTGACTTTCCTGTGTGTGTTCAGTGTTCATGCTATCAAAATCTCATCTTGTTTTTAATAACGTTTGCAGATTTTTTAGGGTTTTGAAGTTTCATCAATGGATAAAACAAGTGATGAAGAACTAATTAGGTTGAAGATAGAGAATCTCGCCAAATCGATGGAGCAGCTTGGAGTTAGTGCCTCTGGAATACTGCTCCGCGCTACCCAGCTGAAAGGTATACAGAAGCATAACGAGATGGTTGAAGCCGAAATCAAGAATAGATCCAAAGAGCTAGAGTTAAAGGAGAAGGAGCTCCAGACTCTGAGCTCAGACCTTGAACAAAAGGTTGAAGCTTTCGAGAAGGAGAGGTCTGAAGCTGGTGACTTGAAGAAGCTGGTGGAAGAGTGTGGGGAAGAGCTGAGGTTGAAGAGAAACGAGCTGACGGGGAAGCTGGACACGTCGTCAAGGATTCAGAGGGAGATCGAGGTGAAGAAGAACCAGTGGCGGCAGCATTCGGCTGAGATTGGGAGGCTTTGCAGCGAGACGGTTAAAAAGAAGAAGGAGTTGGTGCTGACTCTTGAGCAGGTTAAGATGAAGTCACTGGAGTTAGCTTCTAGAGAGAAGGGCTTGGGACGCGTGAGAGAGTCTATTGAGGTTTCTAGTTCTGAGTTTGAGGTGAAAAAGAAGATGGTGCAGTCATTGAACAATGATATTGAAGAGTCAAGGGAGATCAAAAGACTGATTGAGGAACAAACCAGCGAGCTTCTTGTCATGCAAAACCAGCATGATTTATTCCTTGAGAAGAGACGCGAGGAGATCCTGGAGACTGTTTGCAGAAGCTCTTCTGAGATGGAAGAAAGAGCTAAAGAGGTTAAAGATAAAGAGAAGGACCTGTATCTGCTTAAGAGTCAGATGGGGTCAGAGGAAAAGAAACTCATTCAGCTAAAGAGAGAGATGGAAGTGGTGACAGAAATAAAGAAGAAAGACTTGGAGTTGACTCTTTCTAGGATTGAAGAATCTGTCCAGCAGCTTGCGGCTGTGAATGAGAAGCTGGAGTCTCAGCGGAGACAGCTCGAGATGCAGTCAGTTGAGCAAGTTTCTAAACAGATGGAGTTGGAAACTCTTCGAGAATCAAGCAAGCGCTTCGTATGCGACCTTGAGGCGAAAGAAAAGAGGTTAGAAGAGTTGAACAATCTGATAAAGATCTCTGGTGAACAGTTTGACCTGAAATCCAAAGAGTTGGGGGAGATTGAAAGAGAGCTCAAGTTCAAGAAACGCTTGAGACAGATGAGCAATGTGCTTGTTAAGCGAGAGAAGCAACCTGTAAGTGACATCAGCCAACGAAATGCAGAAGAAGAAACTGAACCGATAGAGACTCTCATGCTTGATGGAATCTCAGCTTCTCTTACGCGCCATGAAGTCTCCAGCGTTCTTAGAGCTACACCTAATCCAGCAGAGTTTGTTCTGGAACTAGTGCAGGATGAAATCAGAAAAGGACTGGAACGAGCGAAGGATGAAATCAGAGAAGGATCACGTTTTCAGGACACGTTCTTGGAGACTTTGGTTCTTCTTTTCGAGGAGCTCGCCAAGATTCAACTACCGGATAAGTCTCAGCTGCAGCTCCAAGCCACAGAAGTGGCAACGCTATGGAAAGAGAGGATAACTATCGAAGCTCCAAAATCAACTCTCGAGGCCTTGGCCTTTCTCCTTTTCATCATTGCATATGGATTAAAGACACTGATCAATGAAGAAGAAACTGCTTTGCTTGCTTCTCTCTGTTGCTCAGTACGAACAGGCTCCAATACTCTTTGGAGATCTGAATCTCAACCCTATGATCCGAGGTCAGTTTTGTAGCCGCCGTGAGATAAAAGAGTTTATAAAAACTAATGAAGTAAGGTTAACTCTTCTTTATCTTTTGCAGAGTTTGTTGAAGAGCTGATCAAGAAAAGTTTATATATTCCTGCAGTCAGGCTTATATGTTTGTTTAAACTGGACAAAGAAGAATCCTTCTCACCTTCAGAGCTCTTGAAGAAAGAGATCATCAGTTTCAGACGTTCTGCCCTGGAAAATAGATCCAGTGAATCCTCCAAGGTATAATCACTCACCTGATCTTGTAATTGATTAGTCACTGATTGATTGTAGGCATAATCAATCTATTTTTGGTGTTTCCTGTTAGGCCAAAGAGAAAGATGGTGGAAGACTGAGAGCTATACTGGAACTCGTGGCGGATTACAAGCTTGAAATAGATCTTCCAGGGGACCTCATCGCCAATGTCATGGTTCAAGGAGAAAGGTCAGCCCCTGTAGCTCATTGCTCTGTCGAGCATGACACCTCCTCATCATCAGCCCCACAAGCTGAGTTGCAGAAGAAACAGTTGGGACAGGTGAAAAATGTGCTTGTGAAGCATACTGGTGTGGATGAAGAGACTCTTAGTAAGCTTGTTTACCTCTCTCTCTCTCTCTCTCTCTTTGCCCCCTTCTTTATTTAAAAGACAAACTTTGTGGTTCTGTTTATAGGTTTATGTAATGATTTGTTATTGGAGTTTCAGGTACAGCTTTGACAACTGATGTTAATCCCAGCCATGAAACATCTAACCCCAATCATCCACACATATCAGAGGAGAATGAACTGAAGAGAAGGTTACACTCAACATGAGGAGGGGATTGGTAATTAAATGTTAAAATAACCCTAGCTATATGACTGTGTATGATGTTAAAACAAATCTTATTTGCATCTTGAAAGTCCTAATGATAAGGTCTGTAAGGCTAACTAGTAGGAAACTAAACAGAGAGTGTGTCTCTTTTGGATTGGTAGGTCTTTTGGCTAATCGATGTCTCTGTTGTTATCTCTTACTCAAACCGTTGATTGCAGCATCGTCTTGTTTTTGGTTAACGTAAGCTTTTAAGACTGACCAACTTTTTAAAGAAAACAAACCACAATTAATAAAATTATCACATTGTCAAGGTAGCTTAGTGTATAGTTAAAAGAAGAATATTTCGATGTTCTATACAAATTCGTGGAAATGAGAGTGAGATGTCAATCTAGATCCCAACAAATTTAGTATATAAAGGTGTCTAATTCTGATTAGTGTGGAGATTTTTGGGAAAAAAATTTTAAAACCAACATGTGAGTTTTGCCTACAGACCCCAAAACTGATAATATTATAATAATTGTTCCCCGAAAAATTGGACATGGAATTTGAAAAAGCCCAACAACTGGTATCAGAGCCAGAGTAGATGATGCTCCCATCTATGGATTCTAGAAGTTATGGTGTGGAAGGTATCCTCAAAAGTGACCTTGCGAATGGTGCCAGATGGTCTTATATTTTTTTTTGGTGCAAACGATGTTACAAGATGGGTGTCCGATTTCGCTGAAAGGTGGAAGAATTGCTAGTTGTGTGGTCTTTGGTTTGAGAGAGAGATTGTGAGAAGTCAATCCAAGTCCCATATGAGATGTTTAAACAAATAATGTCTAGTATATAAAGGGTGTTCAATTTTAATTAGTATAAGGCTTTTTGAAAAAGAAACCCAAAACCAAATTTGTGCGAATTTTGCCTACAGATCCAAAGTAAACAATATCATACTAACCGTTGTTCACCGAAGAATTAAACATGGGTCTTGAAAAAGCCCAACAATAAAAATATAATTTTCTTTATTTGTGTTACAAAACAAAATCGTTATATAATAATGGATGACAGCTTTTAATTCATTTTTACTACTGGTTAATCCCCTAGACTATATTTGAGAAGTGATTTTGCCACATGTCTTCTCTACAATCATTCTCACAAAAATAATATGACATGGCTACTAAAATTGATGACATGTCTTATAGATTAATATGACATGGACAATTTTTGACACATGTCTTCTCTACAATCATTCTCACAAAAATAATATGACATGACTAATAAAATTGATGACATGTCTTATAGATTAATATGACATAGACAATTATACTTAATGTTAATTTATATTTTTGGTAAAATTTTTAAAATATGGTAATAACTCATATATTACATTTATTTTCGATTTATATTTTGGACTTTTTAAAAATATGGTAATAACTCATAAATCATCATTAAAATAAATATATTCAATTATGGCATTTCAAATTTCGAAATATCATTTAAATTAAAAATATTTCAAAAATATATACATATTTTTAGAAAATTACAAAAATTAAATCATAAAATCAAATTAAAGCGTAAAATCATTAGTTTCTTATATATATCTACAGATTTTATAAATATTTTTAATTTTAATTTTTGAAAATTATGGAATTTTCATCCCCTAGACTATATTTGAGAAGTGATTTTGCCACATGTCTTCTACAATCATTTTCACAAAAATAATATGACATGGCTATTAAAATTGATGACATGTCTTATAGATTAATATGACATGGAAAATTATATTTAATGTTAATTTATATTTTTGGTAAACTTTTTAAATATGGTAATAACTCATGTATTACATTTATTGTCGATTTATATTTTTGGACTTTTAAAAATATGTTAATAACTCATAAATCATCATTAAAATAAATATATTCAATTATGGCATTTCAAATTTTGAAATATCATTTAAATTAAAAATATTTCAAAAATATATACATATTTTTAGAAAATTATAAAAAATAAATCATAAAATCAAATTAAATCGTAAAATCATTAGTTTCTTATATATATATCTACATATTTTATAAATATTGTTTAATTTTAATTTTTGACAATTATGCAATTTTACATATTTAATTAAAATAAATAGATTGAAAAATCTACCTAAGATTATAATTTTAAATATATACATGCACATTCTTAAATATATTTCAAAATAAACAAAATTGTTTTTATCTTAATTTTAATGTTCAGTTAAATCAATTTAAATTAAAATATTAATAAGAAAAAGAATATTTATAATATTAATAAAAAAATAAATATAATTTATATTTATCTGTTAGAAAATATTTTAATTTTTTTTTACTGCACATGGTGCAGGAAAACACCTAGTACTTAATAATAATGGATGAAAGCTTCTAATTCTTTGTTTAATACCAAAAGAGTTATTCTTGGGTTCACCCCTAGAGTGAACCTAGAAGTTCACCCAACCAATAGGAATCACTCATTTCACAATTGATATCTTTTAAAAAAGGAAACAAAGTATTGTCAAGTTATATTATGTTTTTAAAATAAATAAAATAAAAATAAATAAAAATAATAGTAGTTACAAAAAAATGATTTTAAAAAAATATATTTTTAACATCATCAAAAAAATATACCCTAAACCCTAAATCATAAACCCTAAACCTTTGAGTATACCCTAAACCCTTGGGTATACGCTAAACCCTTGGATAATCTTAAACTCTAAACCCTAAATTCTAGTATATGCGAAAAAAATTAGATATTTTAACGCGATCATCAAAATACTAAACCCTAAATCCTAAACTCTAAACCATAAATCCTTGGGTAAATCATAAACATTTGGATAATCCTAAATTTTAAATCAAAAACACTAAACACTAAAACAATAAATCTTAAAAATACTAAACCCTTAATCTTAATCCCTAAACTATTTTAGGATTAAGGATTTGTTATTTTTAAGATTTAGTGTTTAATGTTTTTAGTTTAGAGTTTAGAGTTTAGTGTTTTGATGATGGAGTTAAAATACTTTTAATTTTTTTTTGCATATATTACTATTTTTATTTATTTTTAACATTTATTATTTTAAAAATATAATATAATTTGATAATATTTTGTTTCCTTTTTTAAAAGATATCAATTGTGAAATGAGTGATTCTTATTGGTTGGGTGAACCTCTAGGTTCACTCTAGGGGTGAACCCAAGAATAAGTCATACCAAAACTATCTTAAATAGGGCGGGCATAGAGCAAATAGTACCATAAAAATTGTATTTGTGATTAATTTTGTAATTTACGGATATTTTTTTTTTTTGGAAATTTCGGATAACCTGTTTTCGAATATAAAAAAATTATAGATATTTGCGAATAATTAAAGATATCTACGAATATCTTATCAACTTTGTTCAATACAAGTAAATCTAAAAAAGCTAATACAAATTTGTTTTTAAAATAATGTCTACATAATACAAAACAAATTTTAAAAACTAGTGAAACTATATTTTTCATAAAATTTATAAATTAGTTAGATATTTTTGTTAAAATAGAAAAATTGTTGTTTTATAAAGATTATATCTTTCGTTACTAATTTAATAATTTTATAAGTAATTTTATAAACAAAATTATTCAAATAATATGTTAAAATTATATATTTGCAAAATTCTATTTACATGTAGATATATTTCTATTGAAGCAGAGTGGATATCCGATGTTGAATTTCTTGGTATTTGTGATTTACTTTGTTTTAATTGATATTAATTTCTAATATTTTTTTGTTCTGAAAACTTAAGGATATATATTTGAATTTTTTGGATCGAATCAAAACAATCGAGAGTCAAATTTATAAAATGCCACCTTAACTCTGGCATTTGTTGAATGACTTGAGTTTGATCAAGTTAAGTGTGAAATTCTTATAATTAAAAAAAAAACTCAACTGACATTTTTTTTTGACAAAACTCAATTGACACTAATCAGGAGAAGAAAGCCCATTGGGCATCTTTCTCCTCCAAATAAGCCCATCTACCTTAACGTTCCCTTTCCTCGGACTTGGACAAATCTCCCTCCACTATCCCCCTTCATCGTCTTCGTCTTCTTCCTCGTACTCGAAGCAACTCTGCTAGCATACATGTTCACTTCCTGACTGAGTTGTCTCTGTACAACATTTCCTTTTCTCCTTTCGTCACACTTTTCTCACTGTTTTATTTTCTTCTCGCCTAATTCTGATTACAAAAATTAGGGTTTTTTTTTTCCGATTCCTTCCTAGGTGACTTGGTTTTAGCTCCTTGTGTACATACGTAGGTTAGTTTATTATTTTGCTTATACCTACTGTTGATTTGACTACCTGTATTTAGTGTTCCTGTTGTTAAAATCTTCTCATGTTTGCAGATCTTCAAGAGTTGTAAGTTCCACCAATGGATAAAGCAGAGAAGGTTTGCAAATCAATAGAGGAACTTAGATGTGGTGCTTACGGAATGTTGTCCTGCGTCGCTTATCTGAAAGGTGTACTGAAGCATAATATGATGGTTGAAGTCAAAAATCAGAGTAGGTCTCGAGAGCTGCAGAATCTGAGCTCAGACCTTGAACAAAAGGTTGGAGCTTTCGAGAAGGAGAAGTCTGAAGCTGGTAACTTGAAGAAGTTGGTGGAAGAGTGTGGGGAAGAGCTGAAGGTGAAGAGAAATGAGCTGGCGGCAAGGGAGAAACGGTGGGAGCATTTGGCTGGGCTTCAAAGGCTTTGCAGCGAGGAGACGGATAAAAAGAAGGACGAGTGGGCGTTGGTTCTTGAGAAGATTAAAGAATCTGAGAAGCAGCTTGCGATGTTGGACGAGCAGCTTGAGATGAAGTCAGTGGAGTTAGCTTCTAGAGAGAAGGAGCTGGGAGTTGTGAGAGAGTCTATTGAGCTTTCAAATTCTGAGCTTGAGCTGAAAAAGAAGATGGTTAACTCTCTAAACAAGGAAATAACAGTTTGTGCTCGAAATATTGACTCCAAGTCCAAAGAACATGTGGGAATCCGGAAGCTGATTGAGCAGGAGACTGTAGATAAAGAAAAGGAGCTAGATCTGTTTAAGAATCAGATAGAGTCAGAGGAGAAGAAACTCGCTCAACTTAAGAGAGAAATGAAGGAGGTTAAGGAAGATTTAGAGCTGACTCTTTCCAAGACTGACGAATCTGTCCAGCAGCTTGCGTCTTTGAATGAGCAACTTGACCTGAAATCCAAAGAGTTGGAGGAGATTGAAAGAGAGCTCAAGTTGAAGAGACAAATGAACACTGTGTTTGTTAAGCGTGAGAAGGAGCCAATCAGTGACAGCAGCCAACAACAAAATGCAGAAGAAGAAGAAGCTGAACCGATAGATACTTTCACGCTTCAAGGAATCTCAGCTTCTCTTCTGCGTCATGAGATCTCCAGCCTTCTTAGAGATACACGTAATCCAGCAGAATTCGTTCTGGAACGAGTGCAGGACGAAATTAGACAAGGGTCAAGTTTTCAGGACACGTTCTTGGAGACTTTGGTTCTTATTTTTGAGGAGCTAGCCAAAGTTCAACAACTGGATGAGGTAGACAAGTCTCAGCTGCTGCTGCAGCTCCAAGCCACAGAAGTGGCAACTCTGTGGAAAGAAAAGATAACTATAGAAGAAGCTCCAAAATCATCTCTCGAGGCCTTGGCCTTTCTTCTGTTCATCATGGCATTTAATTTAAAGACACTGATCAACGAAGAAGAAACTGCTTTGCTTGCTTGGTCTATTGCGCAGTACGAACAGGCTCCTATACTCTTTGAGTATCTGAGTATCAACCTTATCATCCGAGGTAAGTTTTCTTTCTTAGTCGTGAGATAAAGAGTTAAAAGATTAGACTAATGATGTGAGATTTAACTATTTTTAATATTTTGCAGAGGTTGTTGAAGAGCTTATAAAGAAAAGCGAATATATTTCTGCAGTCAAGCTTATATGTTTGTTTACACTGGATAAAGAGGTATCAGTCTCACCCTCAGAGCTCTTAAAGAAAGAGATCATCAGTTTCAGACGTTCTGCACTGGAAAACAGATCCAGTGAATCCTCCTCCCAGGTTTAATCACTCACCTGCTCTTGTAACTGATAGTCACTGATTTGATTTAGAAGTAATCAAATCTTTGCTTGGTGTTTACTTTTAGGCGAAAGAGAAAGATTGGGGAAGACTGAGAGCTATACTTGAACTCGTGGCGGATTACAAGCTTGAAATAGATATTCCAGGGGACCTCGTCGCCAAGCTGATGGTTGAAGGAGAAAGGTCAGTCCCTCTAGTTAGTTTCTTTGTCGAGCATGACACCTCCTCATCATCAGCCCCACAAGCTGAGTTGCAGAAGAAACAGTTGGGAGTGAAAGCTGTGCTTGTGGAGCATACTGGTGTGGATGAAGAGACTCTTGGTAAGCTTGTTTACCTCTCTCTCTTTTCCCCCTTTTATTTAAAAGACAAAACTTTGTGGTTCTGTTTATAGGTTTATGGAATGGTTTTGTTATTGGAGTTTCAGGTACAGCTGATGTTAATCCCAACAACGAAACATCTAACCCCAAGCATCCTCCTCCAATCATCCACACATATCAGAGGAGAAGGAACTGAAGAAAAAGGTTACACTCAAGCTAATTAAGTGTTAAAATAGCCGTAGTTTATATGACTGTGTGTATGATGTTAAAACAAAACTAATATGCATCTTGAAAGTCCTAACGATATGGTCTGTAAGGCTTAACTAGTAGAAACTAAACAGAGAGTATGCGTATCGGTATTAAGTCCTTCTTGGTATGTCTTTTGGCACTGGTTAGATTTCTAAACGGTGACTCAGTTATATATCACCAGTATTTTTTATGGTAAACGTTATCTTTTTAAGACTGACCAATTTTTTTAAGCAAAAAAAAAAATACAAACAGCACTGCAAAATTCCCATACAAAGGTAAAAGAAGAAATATTTTAATGTTGTAAAAGCTCGAGGAAAATGTCTATTGTAAGAGGAATATAATTGTCGTTGATTAATACTTATAATTCATTTCTACTATTAACTAATCATTGTCGTGAATAAATGTGTGAAAATATGGTTTAGGGAAATAAACAATTTTTCATTATTAGTTGATGGCAAAATTAAAATTTGTCATTTTTGCTAAGGTTCAAGGTCTTGCAAGTAGGCCCCATGGTTTTTACCTTGGAAAAAAAACAGAAGGAAATAAAATAAAATAAAATAAAATAAAACAATTTCCCTCCATTTAATTTTTTTCATTTCCCTCTCCGTCCCATTATTTTTTGCTTCGACGGCTTTCGAAATTTTAGGGTTCTGAATTTTATCTCTTCCGTTGAACTGAATTTCGTTTCGTCTCCTCGAGCACTTGGAGCCTCTCTGGGTATGTATTTATGTCGACGGATTCTGAGTTTTTTCTCCCTTTTTCTAGGGTTTATAGTTGCTCGCCTCGTTCTGATCAGAAATTACACATGCATTTGATCTCTCCTCTCCTGTCGATTCGCTAAAAATAATTTATAGCTAGAGTTTCTCTCCGGAGATGTTAGTGTTTTCTGATCGTAAAGAGTGATTTCGCTGTTTCTGGGTAGACCAATCGTCCGTACCGATTTCGTTTTATTCTTAGTGTTAGAGTGTTCATTCGATCAATTGCATATCCACTCTTAAGATTTATCATTATTAGGTTTGATTTTTTCGATTTTTTTTTTGCTTTTGAATGGGACTCTTGGTTTGATGAATCTCATCTTAGTTATCTCTCTTGTTTTTTGCAGGCTTAAATCCTCTCACTCCAGCACTTTTAGGCCCTGTTTTTGAAATCACATATGCGATGAAGAAGGATGTGTGCATTGTTCACAATTATTGTCTCTGAAGTGGTAAGCACTGAGTATAAAAGTCTTGCTTACGCTACTGGATTTTAGAGTGATTAATTGATTTGGACTTGCTTTTGATGAATCTCATCTAAGTTATATCTCTATGTTTTCGAGTTTTTTGCAGGCTTAAATCCCTCTCTCAGTCTGCACTTTCAAGCCCTATTTGAATCGTATTTATGATGAAGGATGTCTGCGTTGTTCACGATTCTCGTCTCTGAAGTGGTGAGCACTGAGTAAAGTTTTGATTTACACCACTGAGTTTTTAGAGCGATTAGGAACGAATAGGTTTATAACAGTATCAGTGAAACTGTATGCAGGGAATCTAGAATTTTTCTTAGCTGATTTGGGAGGTTTATCGCTGCAATGGATTGCAACAAAGAAGAGGCTACAAGGGCGAAAATTTTAGCAGAGGAAAAGATGAGGGCTAGTGATTTCGTTGGAGCTCATAAACTGGTCATGAAGGCTCAGAGGCTCTTCCCCGAATTGGAAGACATACAGAAGATGATAACCGTGTGTGATGTGCATTCCTCTGCTGATAAGAAAATCAAGGGGCTTGACGATTGGTATGGTATCCTTCAGGTTCAGCCTTCTGCTGATTTCGACATAATCAAGAAGCAATATAGAAAGCTTTGCCTGATTCTCCATCCGGATAAGAACAAGTTTCCTGGTGCTGAAGCTGCTTTCAAGTTTGTTGCGGAAGCAAACAGATGGCTCTCTGATCAGATCAAACGGTCTCAGTATGATATCAGATACAGATCACATTCACTCGTTGCCAGCAGGCAGTCGAATGCTAGCTCTCGTTGCAACTCTTCATCTGCAGATGCTGCTGCAATGAATGTTGCTAGTGGATTAACGTTTTGGACGTGTTGCAGAAACTGTGGCCACAGGTATAAATACTTGAAAGTTTATATCAACCAACTCATGCACTGTTCCTCTTGTCAGAGATCTTACACTGCCTGCAACATCGGGTCTGATGAGGTGCCATTTAGTAGTTCAACAGCTGGTGCAAATCAAGAGATGAATAATACATCTCGGCAGCATCCTTCTACAGGAGCAGAATCAGGAAGTTCATCAGCTGGGAAGGCTAAGAATGGGACAGTCGGAAAGAAACTCAACAAGAGGAGTCAGAAAAAACAGAAAAAACAGAAAAGAGAGGCTGGTGACAAGAAACCAAAGAAAGATGAGGGTCGTACAGAGAAAGACCTTGAAGAAGCAGGATGCCAGAAAGTTGCTGAAATACCTAAACCTGAAGAAAAAGAACCGCAGACTAGTGCTGGAGAGTTAAAACCTGATTTATCAGCTCCAAAGATGGATCAGACAGCCAAAAAGAGGAGAATAGCTGTTGAGGCTTCCTCTATGAGTTTTGAAGCTGATGGCTCTGATGCTGCTGTGGATAAAACAGATTCGGATGAATGTAATAAGAGGAAGTTCTCAAAGAGGAAGGCGCAGGTTTCTTATGCAGAGACGAGAGGCAATGGTGATTCTGTCATCCCTCCGACAAAAAAGACAAAATCAGGTTGTGAAGTTGAGTCTGATGTTAACACAAAGCAAACGGATGAGAATAATACGTCACCGGAACTTGCTGATAAAGGAAAGGCCAAGGAAAGTGAAAATTCTGGAAAGAAAGATATCTTGTCATCTAAAACTCAAGAGAGTGAAGGTTGTGATCGCAGTGGAGAAGACTCAGCTTTGTCGAGCAAGTTGGGTGAAGCTGAAAATGAACACAAAGCTGATGAAAATGATAATAAGCTGGATATACCTGATATAGAATTTAATGTGTTTGAAGATGAACGGAGACCAGAAAATTTTGCTGTCAATCAAGTGTGGTCTACCTGTGATTCTAGAGATGGTATGCCACGGAGGTATGCTCGGGTAAAGAAAGTGCTGGCTTCCGATTTCAAGCTGCGTGTTACCTTCCTAAAGCCTGTTCAGGAAAATAATGATGAAAGTATTCCAGTTGCATGGGGAAAGTTCAGTAATGGAGAAAAAAAGGATGTTGAGGACCGCTCCATTTTTTCAGGTCAGATGCTTAACTCGGTTTGCAACGGAGTTGTTTCGATATATCCAAGGAAAGGAGAAATTTGGGCTACGTTCAGGGATTGGGATGAGGAATCGAACACTCCAGAAACTCATGAATTGCCATATAAGTTTGACTTCGTGGAAATTGTGAACCAGTTTAATGAAGAGCTCGGTATTGGAGTGGCCTATTTGGGAAAAGTTAAAGGGTTTGTCTCCCTTTTTCAGCGGGAGGCGAAGAATAAAGTGTGTCAGATTCAGTTTACTCCAGAACAGATGCTTCGATTTTCTCACAAAGTTCCCGCAGTCAAAATGACTGGAATGGAGAAAGAAGGTGTTCCGGCTGGCTCATATGAACTGGACCCGACTGCACTGCCAAAAGATATATTTCAGGTTGAAGCGGTTAGTATGGAGATGGATAGTGAGACAATGAAAGGGAAAGCTGATAGCCTTTGTACTGAAGCGTCTGAGGTTGGAATGAAGGCCAATCCTGTTCCAGAGATCGTTCCATCTCCAAGAAAACGTCAAAAATCTGGCGATGATGGCGGATGCAGTAACTGTGATAAGGTCTGTTCAACATCTGTGTCCATTGGGGAAGACGAAGCCAGCAGAACCAATAAAAAGAGCACACCGAACGGGTCTACAAAGAGTGGGGAGGCGTCTGATGCCTTCAAGCTGCGAAAATCTCCTCGTCTTCAAACAACTCCAAGCCAACAAAGGGAGGAGAAGAAAAGTGCTAAACAAGACGATAAGATGAATACCCCAAAGACAACTGATGAGGGTCTCGTGACAGATTCTGTGGGAATAAACAAATCGTCCAAAGGCATACAACAACAGGTAGAAAGTCAGGTAGGAGAAGGCTCTAAGAAAAGAGGACGCGATGGTGAATCCAAGCAGAATGATTTACCAGCTCAGTTGGATGGTTCTACTAACAAGCCCCCTGAGTCGACTCCTGCGTCATCAAGTTGCAAAACGCCGCAAAGAAATGCCTTCGACTTCAAGAACGACAGATCCGAAGACAAATTCAAAGTTGGTCAGATATGGGCTATTTACAGCAATGACAAGGGAGTGCCCACAGATTACGTGAAGATCAAGAAAGTGGAAACCAAGCCTGAACTCGTGTTACACGTGGTCCATATGGAGCTGTGTTGTCCACTATCTACCGAACCCGTAACCCACCCCGTGTCATGTGGGGAGTTCAAGCCGGAAACTGAAAAACCAAAAATCCTTCCTCTGGCCAGCTTCTCACATCGGGTCAAACCTTTTGACAGTAAGAAGAAGGTAGTCAAAGTATACCCAAGGAAAGGTGACATCTGGGCTCTCCGTAGGAACTGCGATAACACCGAAGAGCATGATATTGTAGAAGTGGTGGAAGGTTACTGTGAAGGGAAGAACATAAAGGTGATGGCTTTGACTAGTACTAAAGGCTTCAGTTCTGTATACATAAGGAAGCATGGGTCGTCACATGTGTGTTCGTTAGAGATTCCAAAGGCGGAAATGAGTAGGTTTTCTCATCAGATTCCGGCTGTCAAACAGGAGAAGAGAGCAACGCGGGTAGCTGAAGGAGGATACTGGGAGCTTGACCCTGCAGCAATTCCACCTCGGCCCACCATAGTCATAGACTGACAAACAGTTCAGCAAGTATGCATTCGGTTTCTTATTATGTGTAGGAAGTGTTATTTCAGTAAGTGAAGGTTAACGTTTGGTGATTGTCAAGAAGAGTATCAGATTATAGTACTGCCTTTTGTTGGTGAGATAGCTTATGAGTAATGACTTGTTTTGCAGACTCTGTTTCTCTGTTAGTATTGTCTCATCTCTCTCTGTGCAGCAGATAATCTATCAGTTTAGCAGAATTATAAAAGAGTATAACTTCATAGATCTGTTACCTTGCTCTTCTATTACGTTTTCTCTCAAAAGCTCAAACATGTAGAATTAAAGATAAACACTGACTAAAGCCACCCAAAGCTTTAAAGTAGTTGTTAACTAACTAAACGTAACTTTTAACTATTCCGACTTGGGTTTTGGTATGCAAGAAGTAAGTGGTCTTGACGATAAAGGAAAAACAATCTCAGAAACGTTCTGGAAACCTCCTCTATCATACACATTCCGTTTCACTATAGCTTCCTCTGCTTCATTATCATGGTCATGGGCAGAGGATGTTCTTGCCTTTGATTCACTGAGCTTCTTCCTCCACCTTATGTATTCTCTCCATTTAAATGTCTGGTCGAAAAGTAAACAAAACCCACAAAACTGTTAATTTTAGCGGGAGAAAGAATGATATAATAACTGGGAGAAAGCCGAAAACGTTACAAAACCTCATTAGTTGTTGTGTTGGTTAAGCAGAGTTTTAAGTGGTAAGCAAAGAAGCCAGCGAGGAGGAGAGAAACAACGGCGAGAAACACCATCACAAGTATTTGGGTGTTGTATGTACCAACCAGCCACTGCTTCCAAGATATTGCAAAATTTTGATACACTATAAGAGTTTCACATATTATGAGCAAAAAGATTGAGAGTTTCTAACTAGCCTGTAAAACTCGAGGAGCTAAGTTGCGGAAAGAATTCTCTACACCGTAATAGACTGCAGAAAAGAGAAAGAAAGATCAGAGTAGGAATCAAAAAGAGACTAACAGCAATATGAATTTTTATATAGGAAGATGTGATTGTCTACACAACAAACAAGAGCATGTTTGATGTGTGTGTACCTGTTAAGATATGTACAACACGGAGTTCTTTCACTCTCCCAGCAAGAATAAAACCAATGGCTATTGCTCCGTACCAGCAAAGAAGGAAATGCCTACAAAAATTCACTAAATAACCACTTTAGTTTAACATAATAATAACAAAGAAACTATGAGGAGACAAGATGGAATCTTTCCAGGTAATAATATTCAAAGAATGAAAAGCTCACCAAAAGAGGAAAGCTATGAAATATCTAGTATTCCTTTCTCCAATGCAGTTATTCTGAGAAAACCGGTAGAAAGTAATGTTGATAACGAAATGTAGAGAATATAAAATGGTACAACAAGCACAAACCATCCAGCCACAGTGATGGTCAAACCGAGCTACACAGCGGTTGCATATGCTGCAATGCTTGGATCTAGCAGGCCTGAAACAAGAAAAAAGGAGCGTATAAACTTACCAAAAAATCACAACGCTCTCTAATCGGTTGCATATGATGCACTTACTTTGGGATTCTACACGTCGAACATTCTTTCTCAGAGTAAATGATATCATCATAAGGGTAAGCAGAAATGTAGTGTGAAACATTGGCAGCGTTCACGGTACCTGGATCAGAAAAGCTCGTTAATAAGAAAAGTATGACACCCATAACAACAGCCACAAAGCTCGTGTACCTACATACAAGGATTAAAAGCGGATTCAACATCTAAACTCTGGACTTTAATTTAAAAAAAAAAAAGAATAAAAGAAGGAACGGCTCTTACTTGTGAACATGGCCAATATAGTATCCAGGTATATAGATGAAGGAAGACTTTGCAATCAAAAAGTATACTGATCCAATAATGGCTATGTATATGATCTACAAAACAAAACAACAAATGGAGTATAAAGTTTGTCACTTTGGTAAGCATTCAGATTCACTAGCTAAACCACTCAAGATCCCTCTTTAACATCAAATAGCTACAGCTTCCTTAAAATGGATCAAACAGTAATGAGGAAAGAAAGATACAAACTTGCAATATGGGATTAGGACGGTGGCAACAGAACTGCTCAACCGTTAAGACAGCGTCCGTACCCTTGGAACCAAACACCATTCCCACAAACCTCCTGGAAACAAACCAACCCACCCCAAAACAGAGCAACTCTAAATCAAAACAAAAGATCAAACTTTTGGAGTGAAGGAAGAATGTTTCAATGAGGGTGAGTAGAAGAGAAGAGTTACTACAGTAAGTAAGTGTAGGCTCCGCGAGTGATGAAGTAGTGAATCCATTGAAAAGGTGTGCCTTTGAAGATTGGCCATTGACCACAGAGGAAAGAGATGATCACCGTTAACGTCATGACTCCGTGAACTACCAATAGCCACTGTACCTCCGCCATTGTCGTCTCCGAATCCGATCGTCCCTAAAGTCCAACTCTTTTCCTCTCTCTCTTCTTCATACATTCATACAGTTTCAGAACATTAGGGGCTGATTTGAAAATTAGATAAACTTTAAGGCTATAAACGCAAATACGCAATACTTATGTTGTTATATGGCAAAACATTCTACTAGACTAGTTACATTAACATGAGAGCTACAAACATACTTAAAAGCATATGGTTTTAGCAACACATAAAAAACTCATGATAACATGTACATGAGTTATACATTACATCAGACTTTGCACTAAACTCAAACCAAGACTACGAGACTACGGCCTATGCCCTCCTCCTCCTCTTCTTTAACCTTCAAACCTTCAAGATAATCCCTAGGAATAGCAGCGGGATCTAGCTCAAAAGAGCCACCTGGGATACCATCCTTCTCATCTCCATTCAACCTGAAAAGACGGGACTCTATGCGAGAAACTAAGCATCTCATCGCATGGTATCATCTTTTGGAGAACTTTATCCTTCTCGGCGAAGTAGTACACTGATGTGAACCCTTCCACTCTCCCTAGGTAAGCCACTCCGATGCCATGAACACTGTCCAACTCAGACACAACTTTGACGAAGTCGTAGCTATACGGACGCTTTTGCTGCTTGTCACTGTTCCAATCTCTGAAGAGAGCCCATGTCTCACCTTTCCTCGGGTTTATGGTGATGCTCTTCTTCTTCTTGACTCTTGTTCTGATGTGATGATCCAGCATCAGATGAGAGAACACCAAGTGGCTTTTTGTGATTTTGTCTCCATATTTGAATTCCCCACAAGCGATGGGAACTGGTTTCTTCTGGCTTTCTGATGATTGTATAGGTTCAAGCCATGTCACTTCCACTCTCAGCTGAAGCTCCAGAATCTTTCTGATCAGAGCGTAGAATCGAGGCATGTGGTCTAAAGGATCATAGAGAGCCCATACTTGACCCACGGAGAAAGAGCTCATTGTGTTGTTGAAATTGTTGAAGTCTGCGTCAAGGCAGTTGTATGGCTCAGGATCCTCATCTTTTCCATCCTCTATGCATTCAACTTCTTCATAAACCTCTCTTCCATTTGCTTCACTTGCAGATGCAAGATCGTTGTTGCTGTGTTCTCTAGTGGGTTTGTGCCTTTTTGCAGTGTGAATGAGAGGAGGAACTTCATCTCCATCGTTCACATCAAACAATGATGACTCGGATTCATCCCTCCATCTCTTCCTATTCTCAGTTTGTTTTGATCTCCCCTCAAACTCTTTCTCCTTCCTGTCAAGCTCTTCCTCTCTTTCTTCAAGCTCCTTCTCCTTGAGCTCAAGAGACCTCATCTTGACTCCAATCTCTTTGGCGTCTGAGTCTTGTATCAGTTTAAACTGCTCCTCCCTCTTCTCCAGCTCATTAGACTTCTCCTTTATGGTTTCATCAAGCAAGCTTCGTTCCTTCTCCCTTGCTTCAAGCTCACTCATTATCTCTTCAACTTTCTTCTCCTTGAGCTCAACCTCCTCCCTCTTCACTTCAACATCTTTGGCCTTGAGTTGAAACTCCACTTCCCTCTTCTCCATCTCATTACATCTCTCTTGAACATTCTCATCAAGCAAGCTAAGCACCATCTCCCTCTCTTCAAGTCTCTCCGTCCTGACTCGAACCTCTCTCTTCATCTCCTCGTGTTTGTTATCCAACGAGTCCTTGCTCAGTCTCTGCTGCTCCTTAAGCTCAGCAACCACTTCCTTGGTCTGCATCCCCATAACCAGTATCAACAACTGTGCTTCCAAAGACTGTTTAAAATCAGAATCCTTTTCTTTCTCCTGCACCTCCAGGGTTTGTTTCCTCACAGATTCCTCCATCATCTCCTTGAGTTCTTTCACCTGATTCGAGAGATCTAGTATCCCAGTAGCTGTCTCTGTGACCTGACTCAAGAACCCTTCCACTAATTCCTCATCCCACCTAAGTTTAGTAAGTACCCATCAAAAACAACAAGGAACTAAGACATCAAGAGAGAGACGACCAAACACATTTATTCCTCTATTGTCCTAAAAGTAAGAGACTTACTGAACATCAGGATCTTCGGTGGGGAAAGGCACTGTTTCCATGGTGATGTAGATTACTTGCGTTGTTCTCTGGTTGAAACTAAAAAAATGTGGAAACTTTAAAGACTGTGGCCAAGGAAGAAGAGAAGAAGAGAAGAAGAGATAAGGTCTGATGAGAGAAAAGAGCTTCCTTTTAGCTATTACTGAGTGAGAGAGAAGAGAAGAAGAGAAGAAAGGCAGAGTCTTTGAGCTTCTTTACTTGAAATGGGAGGGAGGAAGAAAGCACAGACCTTTCTTATTTCGTGCAATTTTTTTCAGTTTAAGACCGTTGGATCAAAACTTAAGATCTCGTCCGTTGGATTGTGAATACAAACATGATGACGTAAGAATTGCTTTTGACTGTCAATGTTGTACGTATTTTTTTTTTTTTGTTGATTCTAGCCGTTGGACTGTGTATTTTACAGTTTTGAGATCATTGTATTATCTAATTTGTAGTTTAGATTTCACATTTAAGAAAATTATTCAAAGTTTGAAAATCTTTATGTAAAACTAAGGGACTAATGATTAAACCAAATCAATCATGCAAAACAACCAGGTTACAAGTCAATCCTTGTTGATAAAAGAGGCCTATTTCTTGAGCGGAGGATCAGTTTAGTGTACAAACATAATGTTTGTTCTTGATTGAAATGGTGTTAAGAGAGAGTATTCATGCACAATCTCAACATCACTAAGAAATGTTTTTCAATCTAAAAAGATAGAGAGGCCATGCAAAACTGCCGCATACAAACTGATAACAACAACAGCCATAAAGCTCGTGTACCCTACAATATAAAATACAAAGATTACCCTACAATATAAAATACAAAGATTCAACATATATAGACTATGGACTTGAAACTTCTTTTTCAAAAAGGTAAAAGAGGCAAATGGCTCTTACTTGTGAATGAAAATCGCCAATATAGAATCTAGATATATAGATGAAGGAAGACTTTGCAATCAAAAGGTACACTGATCCGATAATGGCTATGTATATGATCTACACAAACAACTACGGAGTATTAAGTTTGTCAGTTTGGTAAAGCATTCAGATCCCTGTTACTATTCACGAGCTAAACCACTCAAGATCCTCTTAAGAGCAAGTATGAATCACAACATCAAATAGAGATTCATTAGGGGCTCATTTGAAAATAAAAGGGTACATACAATAGCAATATTTTCCTTCTTCTTACATAACAGAGCAAATAACTCAAGTTCATTTTGCATCTTATAACATAAGATAAATACTTTAAAAAGACTTGCAGTGGAACAGACATTAAAAAGCTATATCTGAAAACGAAACGCTCCGTTTTGAATAGGCGATAGAAAAGGCGAAAAAGCGATTGAGGGTTTCTCGTTCACGATCGGCATGAGTTCGGCGGTTTCGCCGGGATCGCCTTCGACTCCGACGAGTGAGGGTACATCTCTGGTGAAGGCGCAAGGTTCGGTACATGGAGGAAGTAATTTTACAGCTGCGATGGATTCAAACCCAAGCTTGGCGAAGGATTTGGATCAACAATGTTTGACGATTGGATCGAAAGATCTAGAAAGGAAGAATCAAGGAGATGAACAACTCATCACTGGTATGGATCTAAACACAAACTCGGAGAAGGTTATAGAAAAGAAGGAGGAAGAGTCTATTGGAGGTTTGAAGGGATCGTGGGTAAGAGCGGTTCAGGGGCAAAAAGTTCTGAAGAAGTATGATGTGGAGGTAACGATGAAGGACGGAGTGGGATCGGTGATGGTACCAGAGGAGATCACGAAGGATGTTCCCCCGCTTTGGGAGGATTTCCTTATTGGTAAATTCCTGGATACTGCGCCTCATATTGCTAAGATTCACGCAATAGTAAACAAGATATGGAACTTGAATGATAAAGCTCAGAAGATAGAGGTGTTTGAGGTTGATGAAACTTCAATGAAGTTCAAGATCTTGAATAATGCTGACAGAAACAGAATACTGAGGAGGGGGATGTGGAACTTGGCTGGTATCCCAGTGGTTGTGACAAAATGGTCGCCTGTCACGGAGAAGGAGAAGCCTCCGGTGCAGTCGATTCCAATGTGGGTGCATATTAAGAATGTGCCAATAAAAATGTTCTCATGGCAAGGACTGAGTTTCTTGACAAGTCCAATTGGGAGTCCAGAGAGGTTGCATCCAGAGACAGCTCAGTGCTTGAAGCTAGATGTGGCGAAGATATTTGTGAAGGTGGATCTCTCAAAGGAGCTGCCAAAGAAGATGAATTTTACTATTCAGGGAGAAGAAGTGTTGGTTGAATACAGCTACCCGAGACTGCCAACAAAATGTCAAGAATGTGGAACATGGGGACATAAAACTTGTGCTAAAGGAAGAGAAAGTAATGAGAGTAAGAAGGAGGTCTTGGAAGAAGGGGAAATAGGAGTAGAAAAACAGGAGGAAAAAAGTGGTCTAAAGAAAGCGGTAGAGAAGGGAGAGGTAGAAGGAAGTTCACTATTGAAAGCATCTGAAGTTGAAAAACAAATAATGGAGGGAGATTTGAGTTTGAGTGGAAAGAAGAAAGAAGAAGTGAAAGAAGATATTATGGTTGAAAAGGTTGATAAGGAAAATGAGTGGCTTGATGTCTCACCTGGCAAGGCTAGTTGTTCACCTATTCGACAGACTTTGGAGTTTGGTCAAGTGGCCATACTTCAAAATTCAAGATTCTCTGTGTTAGTGGAAGAACAGGAGGAAGAAATGAATGAAGAGGAGAAAGAGTTACAGATAGAAGAGGATATTCTAGAGGAGACAGAAGTGTTTCAAAGACAAAGGTTACCTAGGGAATCGAAGATGAATCATCGTTATCTGAAGGATAAAATAAGTCAGAAAGCGCAGGATGTAGGTCCTAGCTATCTGAATAAGAAGAAACCCCGTCGCCAATAATATGTCTGGTTTTTACTGGAATATTAGGGGCTTTAATAAAAAATCGAAGCATAAGGTGGTGAAGGATTGGGTAAGGAAGTGTGGATTTCAGTTTGGTTGCATTATAGAAACAAGAGTCAAGGAAAATAAAGCGAAGAGGATTTTGGAAGAAGTATTTCCAGGTTGGTCATATATTACGAATTATGAGTGCAGTCGGAAAGGAAGGTTATGGGTTGTTTGGAGTCCTTTGGTGCGAGTTACACCTTGTTTTCAGAGTACTCAGATTACAACTTGTTCTATATTATTGGAGGGAGCAGTTGAAGAATTTTTTTGTTCGTTCGTGTATGGGTTAAATTTGGAGGAAGAAAGAAAGGAGCTTTGGAGAGATCTTAAAGCTCACCAGGATTCTCCAATAATAAATAAATCCCCTTGGATTATTCAAGGTGATTTCAATGAGATCTTGGATGGGAGTGAGCATTCAGTGGAGGAAGTATCTCATGATTCTTTGGGTATGATAGAGTTTCAAGACACGGTGAAGTATTGTTCTCTGGTTGACATGTCGTATCAGGGACCGAGATTCACTTGGTGTAATAGAAGGGAAAATGGAGTCATATGCAAGAAGCTAGATCGGACCTTGATAAATGAAGTGTGGATGAATAAATTTCCTCAATCATACTGTGTATTTGAGGCTGGAGGGTGTTCTGACCATCAGAGATGTAGGATCACTATTAAAGCAGATTTAGTGAAGCCGAAGAAGCCGTTTAAGTTCGTGAATGCTTTGGTGGAAATGCCGGAATTTCTCTCAACAGTGAAGGGGTTTTGGGAAGATACTGTACCTCTGTTCATCTCGACATCGGCGTTATTTAGACTCTCAAAGAAGCTTAAGGAAATGAAGCCAATTTTGAAACAGCTTAGCAGAGAAAAAGTTGGAGATATTATAAAGAAGACTAGAGAAGCTTATAAAAATCTTTGTGAAGCTCAGGTTAGGACGTTAGCTGATCCTAATCAAAGTAACATTGGCGTGGAGGTTATTGCTTATAGAAGATGGATATTTCTTTCCACTTTGGAGGAGAAAGTATTGAGTCAGCGAGCAAAGATACATTGGTTAGAGGTGGGTGATGGAAATAATAAGAGTTTCCACAGAGCTGCACAAGTGAGAGAGATTCGAAATTCTATAAGGGAAATAAAGAGACTGGATGGATCGATAGTAGATACGCAGGAAGATATAAAGAAAGAAGCGGTGGATCATTTCTATAATTTCTTGACGTATGTTCCGGAGGATTATAGGGAAGCTAGTATGGAGGAGCTTAAATTGTTATTAAACTATGAGTGCTCGGAAGAAGACAGAAGCATGTTAACTCGAGAGGTTACAGATGAGGAAGTAAGAAAAGTTCTGTTTTCTATGGCAAAGGACAAGTCTCCGGGGCCAGATGGATATACGAGTGAATTTTTTAAAGCATCTTGGAGTATTGTTGGAAGAGATTTTGTCACTGCAGTGAGGGCTTTCTTCGACAAAGGTTTCTTGCCTAAAGGTATCAATTCTACCATACTGGCTTTGATACCAAAGAAGAATGATGCTATTATGATGAAGGATTATCGGCCCATTTCCTGCTGTAACGTAATCTACAAAGTCATTTCAAAGATTCTGGCTAAGCGGATGAAAAGTTTGCTTCCCTTGTTCATATCTTTGAATCAGTCGGCGTTCGTCAAAGAGAGATTACTGATGGAAAATGTGTTGTTGGCGTCAGAACTGGTTAAAAGTTACCACAAGGATTCTGTTTCTGAGAGATGTGCAGTCAAGATTGATGTATCCAAGGCTTTCGACTCTGTGCAATGGCCATTCTTGCTTTCAGTGTTAGCGGCTCTCAAGTTCCCGGAGAAGTTTATAATTTGGATCAAGAAGTGCATTGAGTTGGCCTCTTTTTCAATTCAAGTAAATGGAGAATTGGCAGGCTACTTTAATAGCAAGAGAGGTTTAAGGCAAGGGTGCTCTCTCTCTCCCTACTTATTCGTAATCTGTATGCAAGTCTTATCAAAACTCTTAGATAAAGCTGCAACAGAAAAGAGAATAGGCTTTCATCCTTACTGCAAGGAGTTGAGTTTAACTCACATCTGTTTTGCGGATGATGTATTAGTGTTTTCAGACGGGAAGAAATCATCTATTGAGGGGATCTTATCAGTATTTCAAGAATTTGCAAGAATCTCTGGTCTCAACATTAGCTTGGAGAAGTCTACATTATATCTGGCTGGAGTTAAAGCAGATGATAGTGTGGCAATCTTGGAGCAATTTCCGTTTGAAGCAGGAATTCTGCCGGTTCGTTATCTTGGATTACCTCTTCTCACCAAGAGGATGACCGTTCAAGATTATAGTCCTCTCATTGCTAGAATAAGAAGTAGAATCGCTTCCTGGACAGTGAGACATTTAACGTTTGCTGGGAGGCTCCAACTTATTGGTTCAGTTCTATACAGCATTACTAACTTCTGGATGTCTGCGTTCAGGCTCCCTAGCAAATGCATCCAAGAGATAAATAGTATTTGCGCAGCATTTCTCTGGTCTGGTCCGGTATTGTCAACTCAAAAAGCTAAGATAGCTTGGGTAGATGTATGTAAACCAAAGGAAGAAGGTGGGCTCGGTTTAAAGAATCTATCTGATGCAAATAGAGTGGCTTGTTTGAAACTTATTTGGCGTCTCATAGCAAGTAGACCCTCGCTGTGGGTGAAGTGGATTTGGAAGTATCTTATTCGCAAGGGGTCTTACTGGAGTGTGAAGGAGAAAAGCTCGCTAGGGTCTTGGATGTGGAAGAAATTGCTAAAGCTAAGACCTCTAGCTATGCAGATGACGAGAATGGAGGTAAAGAGTGGAACTAATACTTCTTTCTGGTTTGATAGTTGGTCTTCTTTGGGAAATCTTATTGAGTTTGCTGGAGAAAGGGGAACTATGGATCTTGGCATTCCTATAAATAGCACAGTGGAGCGGGCTGTTCAATTATATCGAGTGAAAAGGCATCGAGTTACTCATCTCCAGTTGATTGAAAATGAAGTATTGGCTCTTAAAAATAGAGGGCTCAATGAAGAAGAGGATATTTGCCTTTGGAAAAGAGAGAATGGGGAGTTCAGAGAAGGGTTCTCTACATCTCAAACTTGGAACATTATAAGAATGAAGTCACCGAAGGTAAGCTGGTTCAAAGGGGTTTGGTTTTCTGAAGCAACACCAAAATTCACCTTTCTTGCTTGGTTAGCTGTTCATAATCGTTTAGCAACAGGGGACAGGATTCTTAACTGGAATCCTCAGGCGATAGTGACTTGTTGGCTGTGTAATACAGAGATTGAAACAAGAGATCACCTCTTTTTTGGATGTTGCTATTCGAAAGAAGTGTGGTTGGGCACAATAAAAAATCTGGTAGGGAATGGAAGGGTTTCTGACTGGTCAAGGGTGCTTCAAGTAGTGGTAAATGGAGTTCGAGGGAGGGTCAGGACATTCCTATTACGCTATTGTTTTCAGGCTGTTGCTTATGCAATATGGCGTGAAAGAAATGTGAGAAGAGTTGGTGAAGGATCACAGACTGCTTCATGCCTTATTACTCGGTTGGACAAGATGATCAGAAACAAAATCACCTCTCTCAAGAGGAAGAAGGGAGAACAATTTGAGAAAGCTATGGAGTTGTGGTTTGAAAGAAGTTCATAGAAGTGTGAAGTTTTTTATTTTCTTTTAAAGCTTTGGAGTCTTGTATAGAAAGGAGGCAGTGAAACAATCTGTATCAAGGTTTTTTTTGATTGAAATAAATTTAAAATTCTTTCAAAAAAAAAAAGACTTGCAGTGGAAGTTAAACTCCCTCTTGTTTAACCTTCAACACTTTAAGACAATCTTTAGGGATAGCAGCAGGGTCAAGCTCGAAAGAGCCAGCAGGGACACCTTTCCTCTCATCTCCAGTCAACTCAAAAGAAGGGACCCTATGAGAAAACCTAAGCATCTCATCAGAGCTTATGATCATCTGCAAGACTCCATGTTGCTCACCGAGCTTGTACACCGATGTGTACCCTTCCACTCTCGCTAGGTAAGCAACTCCAATGCCATCATCGCTGTCCAAATCATCGGACACGACTCGGACGAAGTCGTATTTGTAGGGAGGCTTTTGCTGCTTCCTGTTGTCACGGCTCCAGCCACTGAATAGAGCCCATGTCTCCCCTTTCCTCGGGTTTATGGTGATGCTCTTCTTCTTCTTCCTGACGTGATGCATCTCGTGTGAGAACATCAGGTGTTTGCTTGTGGTTTTCTTTCCGTATTTGAATTCACCACAAGCGATGGGAGCTGGTTTCTTGTTCCATGCTGCGGTTTGCTTTGGCTCGAGCCATCTCACTCCAACTCTCAGCTTAGGTTCCATGATTTTCCGGATACGAGCATAGTAACGAGGCATGTGATCCAAAGGATCATAGAGAGCCCATATCTGCCCCACAGCGAAAGAGCTCATGGTGGTGTTGAAATTGTTGAAGTCTGCATCAGGACAACAGTATGTTTCGGGATCCTCATCAGTTCCATCATCAATGCAGGCAACTTTGTGAGTTTCTCTTCGCTTTGCTCGACTTGTAGATGCAGATGCAGATGCAGGATCAGCCAGAAATGAAGGCTCAAATTCATCCCTGCATCTCTTTCTACTCTTTGATTGGTTTGATCGGTTAGCCAATTCTTTCTCCTTCAGTTCAAGCAGTTTCTCTCTTTCTTCAAGTTGCTTCTCCTTGACCTCTAGAGAGTTTATCTTCACTTCAATCTCCTTGGCTTCAGCTTCTTGTTTCAGTGTCTTCTTCTCCAGCTCAGTAACTTTCCCTTTGATGATTTCATCATGCTCTTTCTGCCTTTCTTCAAGCTCTCTTATTTTCTCTTCAAAGTTCTTCTCCTTCACCTCTAGAGAGTTCATCTTTACTTCGATCTCCTTGGCTTCAGCTTCTTGTTTCTCGTTCCTCTTTTCCATCTCATTAGCTTTCCCTTTGATGGTTTCATCACCCAAGCTCATCTCTTTCTGTCTTGCTTCAAGCTCTCTCATTTGCGCTTCCAAGTTCTTCTCCTTCACCTCTAGAGACTTGCGCTTCTCTTCAATTTCGCTAGCTTCAGCATCTCTTTTCACTTGAAACTCTTCTTCTTTCTTCTTTAGCTCATTAGACTTCTCTGTGATAGTCAAGCTAAGCTCCTTGTGCCTCTCTTCAAGTTCCTGTTTTCTCACTTGAAGCTCTCTCATCAGCTCTTTAGACCTCTTCTCTTTGACCTCTAGAGACTGGCGCTTCACATCAATGTCTCTTGCCTCTGCATCTCGTTTCAGCTCAAACTCCTCTTCCTTCTTCTTTATCTCATTAGACTTCTCAGTGATGGTGTCACCAAACAATCTCAGCTCTTTATGCCTCGCTTCAAGCTCTTGCTTTCTCACTTCAAAGTCAAACTCTCTCATCATCTCTTCAAAGCTCTTCTCCTTGACCTTTAGAGAGTTCATCTTCACTTCCATCTCCTTGGCTTCAGCTTCCTGTTTCCTCTTCTCCACCTCACTAGCTTTCTCTTTGATGCTTTCATCATTCAACCTCAGCTCCTTCTCCCTCTCTTCAAGCTCTTGCTTTCTCACTTCAAGCTCTCTCATCAGCTCTTCAAAGTTCTTCTCCTTCACCTCTAGAGACTTGCGCTTCTCTTTAATTTCGCTAGCTTCAGCATCTCTTTTCACTTGAAACTCTTCTTCTTTCTTCTTTATCTCATTAGACTTCTCTGACATAGTCAAGCTAAGCTCCTTGTGGCTCTCTTCAAGTTCATCTTTTTTCAGTTCAAGCTCTCTCATCAGCTCTTCACAACTCTTCTCTTTGACCTCTAGAGTCTGCCGCTGCACTTCAATATCTCTTGCTTCTTCATCTCGTTTCAGCTCAAACTCCTCTTCCTTCTTCTTTATCTCATTAAACTTCTCCGTGATGGTCAAGCCAAGCTCCTTCTCCTTTGCTTCAAGCTCCTCTTTCTTCGCTTGAACCTCTCTCTTCATCTCTTCGCCTTTATTTGCCATCGATTCCTTAACCTCAGCAACCACTTCTTCCATCTGCATCTCAAGAACCAATCTAATCACATCCCCTTCCAGAGACCGCTTAATCTCAGACTCCTCTTCTTTCATCTTAGCCTCTCTACCACGTTCCCTTACAGTTTTCTCCATCCTTGCAAACGCCTCCGCGTACTCTTTCCACCGACGCTTGATATCCTTAACCCCTAAAGCCTGCTCTCTAGCCTGAGTGATGAACCGCTCTATCGAACCTTGATCGATCATCGGAACCCTAAAGTTGAAACCCATCAACACAAGCAACAAACAGAAACGAGCTAAGTAAGTAAAAAACCATGGGAGAGACCAAACAGTAACAAAGTTCCTCTATTTCCCTACAAAGTTAGAAACTTACCGATGTTCAAGACCTAGTAACGTCGCTGGATCCGGCTCCGGCGGAACTCTTGGTGGTGATGACGACTCGGGTTCCATGGTTGATGTACAAACTTCGTTCTCAAGAGTCTTAACTTATGATAAAAGCCAAAAAGATCAAAGCTTTAAGGGTCTTAACTTCAGACAAAAGTAGAAAGATCAAAGCTTTAAGGGTCTCTTGGCTTCAGACAAAAGCAAAAAGATCAAAGCTTTAAGGGTCTCTTGGTTTCAGACAAAAGCAGAAAGATCAAAGCTTTAAGGGTCTTGACTTCAGACAGAAGCAGAAAGATCAAAGCTTTAAGGGTCTTAACTTCATACAAAATCAGAAAGATCAAAGCTTTAAGGGTCTTGGCTTCAGACAAAAAGCTAAAAGATCGAAACTTTAGGGTTTGAACAAAGGAGTAGGAAGAAGAGATAAGGTCTGAGGAGAGAAAAGCTTTCCTTCTTTTTTGTAAAATGAATTTCTTAGCTTTACTCAAGAGAAGACACTTTCTTTGCTGTAAATGGGAGGGAGAAGAGAGAGACCATTCTAATTTTGTGCAACGTTTCTTTTACTAATGGCCGTTGGATCAGTTTATGAGACATGAGCCGTTGGATTGTGAATACAGCAGAATGACGTCAGGTTGCTTTGTGATTTTTTTGACTTGTTGACTGACACTGTTTTACGTAATGTAGGTCATAGCCGTTCGATTGGATTTACAATTCACTGAGATTAAATCTCATATTTTAATTAAAAAATATTTATAAATAATTATTTGAGCTTGAAACTTCGTCCCTAGCTCCTTGTTGGGATCGAGTTCGTTTGCTAAAAAAAGAGATTGGTATTGCTTTCAAGGAGGAGGAAAATTTTTGGATGCAGAAGAGTAGAGATAAGTGGTTAGTTGTTGGTGATAATAAAACTAGTTTCTTTCATGCTTCGGTGAAGGCTAGTAGGCAGAGGAATCAACTAACTAAGTTTATCGATGAGAATGGAAGTGAGACGTCTGAGATTCCACAGATGGGGAAAATTGCTACAGATTATTTCGAGTCTCTGTTTACTTCCACAGGTTCTAGGGATCTAAGGGCTTTCTTTTCTGGTCTGCCAACCAAGGTAACAGAGACCATGAATCAAAGGCTTACAAGAGAGGTTAGTGAGGAGGAAATAAAAAACGCGGTGTTTGGGATTAATGCTTCAAGTGCGCCTGGGAGTGATGGTATGAATGGCTTATTCTTCCAAGAATATTGGAATGTGGTGGGTGAAGAAATATCGAAGGAAGTGAAAGCTTTTTTCCAGACTGGTGTCTTCCCGCTTGAATGGAATCTTACGCAGGTATGTTTGATACCTAAGGTTTTGGATCCTACGAGAATGACGGACATACGCCCCATCAGTCTATGCTCAGTAATGTATAAAATTGTGGCTAAGATATTGGTGGATCGTCTAAGCCTCTGCTCGAGCATATAGTGTCACCTACTCAATCTGCTTTTGTTCCTGAGAGATTGATATCAGATAACATCTTGATATCGCATGAAATGGTTCATGCCTTGCGTACACATGAAAGGATCTCAAAAGAGTACATGGCGATCAAAACGGACATGTCGAAGGCATATGATAGAATTGAGTGGAAGTACTTGGAAGGTCTAATGGATGCTCTAGGTTTCTGTGAAAAATTTCGGGTATGGATCATGTACTGTGTTCGTTCAGTCTCATATACAGTTTTGATTAATGGAGAGGCACATAGGAAGGTGGTTCCAAACAGAGGATTGAGGTAGGGGGACCCTCTGTCTCCATTTCTATTTGACCTTTGTACTGAAGGCTTATCTCATCAGTTGAATGAAGCAGAGCGTATAGGAGAGATCACTGGTATTCAATTTGTGGAGGGTGGTCCGGCTGTACACCATCTTTTCTTTGCTGACGACTCTCTCTTGTTATTGAAGGCTACTGAGGCAGAGTGTGCAGTGGTGTGTAAGATTCTCAGTGAATACGAAAAAGTTTCTGGTCAGAAGATTAGCTTTGAGAAATCGGCTATTACCTTTGGAAAGAATGTAGAGGAGAAACTAAAGATGAGGATTAAGCAACTGTCGGGGATTGTGAATGAAGGTGGAACTGGGAAGTATCTAGGCTTGCCTGAGTGCTTCAGTGGATCTAAGGTCGAAATGCTTAGATATATTCATGAGAAGATGACAGCGAGATTTCACAATTGGTATGCTTTCTTCCTTTCTACTGGAGGCAAGGAAGTACTCGTAAAGTCAGTGGCAATGGCCATGCCGGTCTATGCCATGTCTGTTTTTAAGCTACCAAAAACTACTTGCCAAACTCTCACTAGTGCCATGGCTAACTTCTGGTGGAATGCTCAGGATGGGAAGAATAAGTTGCATTGGGTATCATGGGAGAGAATGTGTTTGGATAAGAAGAACGGGGGCTTAGGTTTTAAGAATCTTGAGAAATGTAATCAAGCTCTTTTGGCTAAACAAGGTTGGCGCCTACTGATGGATCCTGATTCTTTATGTGCCAGAGTTATGAGAATTCGATACTATCCTGATGGAGAGTTCTTGGAGGCGAGGCTTGGCTCTAGGCCCTCTTATGCGTGGAGAAGCATTGTCTTCGGTAGGGAGCTGTTGGTGAAAGGTCTGAGACGCAATGTTGGATCAGGGGAGAGAATAAATGTGTGGTTGGATAAGTGGCTTTTTGACTCTACTCCGATTGCACCTCTGAGGAAACAAATCATCTTTGATTTGGACCTTTGTGTGTGCGATCTGATTAACCCGCAGATTAGGACGTGGGACAGAGGAAAACTAGAGGAGATATTCTTTCCAAGTGATGTGGAGCATGTTTTGAAGATGAAGCCGGCTTTTGGCAAGTTGGACTCGTATGAATGGGTTCATAATAGGTGGGGAGCCTACTCGGTAAAGTCTGGTTACTGGCTAGCGTGCTCTCTAGACCAATCTGAAGTGAGAAGAAATGCTTTGTGTAAGCGCTCTCTTAATGATCTACGATCCAAAGTATGGGAGGTAAAGACTGCTCCGAAGATCAAAGTATTCATGTGGAAGGCACTCTCTAATGCGCTTGCGGTATCAGAAGAGTTGATGGTGAGAGGCATGAAAGTAGATCCCAGATGTCAAAGATGTGGGGAGGAGGTGGAGAATCAACCATGTTCTTTTTACTTGTCATGTGGCCAGGCGAGTATGGGCTACATCGGGGTTTCCGTTCCCACAAAGAGGTTTTGAAAATTGCAATCTGTTCAAAAATTTCAACTACTTACTAACTTGTAGCAGAAGTAAGAGTTTCCCTAGAGATATTGGTGATTGCTTCCCGTGGATACTGTGGATGTTGTGGAAAATAAAAACGCTTTTGCTTTTGAGGGGAAGGAGTACGACGCGGAAACTACAGTGGTTAAGTGTATGGAGGACTCGAAACATTGGCTGGAGATTACTAATGCGGCAAAAGCAGAGGAGTTTGAGATCAGTAGGAGACAGAGGAATAAGATGGGTTGGAAGGCTCTAGAAAGAGGTAGATTTAAATGTAATATTGGTATCTCGTGGTCAAAGGCATATGGTCTAGTGGGAGCAGGTTGGATAGTGAGAGACTGTGAAGGGAAGACTTTGATTCACAGTATGAGAGCCTTCAATGGGGTGTCTTCGCTTTTGGAAGCCAAACGGCTCGCTTTGATATGGGCTACTGAGAGCATGATCTCTCATAAAGTGGAGAGAGTGACTTTTGAGATAGAAGCTTCAGAATTGGTGGGAGTTATAAATAGGCCAAAGGCGTGGCCAGCTTATAGGGCGCATGGTGAGGAGTTGAGAGGACTGCTGAGTACTGTGAAGGAGTGGCAGGTGGCTCTGGTAACAAGAGAAGCTAACAAAGGAGCTTTTCTGATTGCTCAGAGTGTTACAAAGTACTTGAAGCTGCAGTCATATGTGGCAGGGGGAGGTCCCTTATGGCTTAATGAGTTGCTTGTGAGTAAATTTATCGTGTCCTGAAGGAACTATAGGGACGGTTCCCGCCTCTTTGGGTTGGAGCTTTGGTTTTATAGCAGCGTGTGTCTTAGGACTCGCTGTCTTTCAATTTGTTTGGTGGTTTCCCTTTTGTTATTGTTTGGCTCGGTTGTGAGCCTTTGTTCTTTCCTCTGTTTCACAAACTATCTTGCTTTTTTTTAGTTAAAAAAACATCTTACAAAAGAAAACCAGCAATTAAGATTAAAATTTCACCTATGCATGTTTATTTTAGGGTTTCTAGAGAAATTTGTTCATGAAAATTATTGTTATGGGTAATAATTTGTTTTTCAATATAGTAGTAAAAGGTTAACATATATTTTTAGAATGAAAAACAGAATGAATTTAGATATCGCTAAAAAATCTGTCTATAACATAAAAAATAAAAATAAAGATTGAAATCTAATTTATGCGTGCTTTTAATGTTTACTAGGTGTTTTTATGCGCTATACGTAGAAATAATAATTTTAAATATTATATTTTTCATTTTAAAAAGATTGATTTATATTTCAATATTATTATTTTATATTTTAGTTTCAGTAGTTTTTGAAAAATCATAAACGTATTTTTGTAATCTTATATCTTTTGATTTGGTATGATTATTTCAATTAACTTTTATTTAAATTTTAATAAAGATAAATTACATTTTATCATATTAGTTTTAATTATATTTTATTATATTTAATGATTATTTATTTTAAATATATATCTTATTATCTAGTTTTAAATATATACATGTATATATATTTATAAAAATATAAATACCAATAAATTTGAGATTTTGTATTAGTTAAAATATGTTAAACTGAGAAATCAATTGGTTAATTAACATGACGAAGATGAACATGATAAATTTAAATAAATTTTTAAACATTTAACTATTGTTTTTTTTGAATTAGTGTTACTTTAGTTTTATATTTTAGATGCACATTTACAATTATATTTATACAAATATGATATACATTTATATATAAGTTGATGTAACATTTTATATTTGTAATCTTATTTAGATTATTTTTATTAATGTGATATATATATATGAATATATTTTACAGATATTAATGTGAGATATATATATATATATATATATATATATTTTACAGATTCACTTTAAGTTTGTATCAGTTGATGACAAAAAAGAATATATATATATATATATATATATATATATATATATATATATATAATTTTAGTAGTGATATATGAGTTATTAATACATTTTAATAGTTTCACCAAAAATAAATATTTATATGGATAATTGACATTAATATATGAGTTATTAGTCATTGCATATTTAAATTTCTTGCAAGAAAATATAAAAATTTATAATGAAAATTTACATGTAACAATTAAAATGATTCTATATCACTTTATTTCTAAATACATGTCATCTTTTTTTAGTGTCATATCATCTTTTCTTAGAGAGAATAATTGTAATAACGGCACATGTACAAATCATTTGGCAAATAATGTAGAAGGGATGGACAAAATTGTTCATTTAAATTATTATGTGGTATTAAGAAATAAGAAAGTACTCAAATTGGCAAAACATCATATGTATATTTACTTTAACTATGAATTAATATAAGAATATATACTTCTAACAAAAATATTCAAGACATAAATCATTTAATTTGGTACCAAGAAATAAATAAAAAATTACTAATTAAGTAAGACATTAATAGAAAAATATATATGCATTGACTTTGACTAGGACTTACATATTTATTTGCCTAGGAATTAAATATTACTTTGTCTAAAAATTCACATTTTCTTATAAATATAATGTAATGTGAAAGATAGATCATCAGTTAAAATCTATTCTCTTCAATCATCTCAAACTTAAAGAAAATATATAAAAATGAAGATTTCTTTCTCTTCTGTTCTCTTTGTATTCATGATTGTTTTCATCATTTCTTCTTCGGGTAAAGTTTTATTATTTGCCTAGAAAATGTATCTACAAACAAAAACTTCATTGTATACTTAAATTAACTGAAAATTTTGTAAACAAAACTGCAATTTTTTTGTTCTGTTTTGTTACGATAATAATTAATAGGAGACAAGAAAATGGTAGGAGAAGCAAAAAATTGTTTTCAAACGTGGACATGCGAAGGAGAAAACAAATGCAGAGATAAGTGCACGGCTGAATACAAAGGAATTGGAAGGTGTGATGATATTGTTTCTCCTTATGTTCCTCCCAGTGTAATTGCTATTATCCTTGCTAATATCTCTATATGTACAACAAATAATGCTTCTTCTATATTAGTAATTTGTAACCGTTTTATGTTATTTTACATGATTCAAAGAATAAACTTATCTCAAAGGTGAAATCTATGATGTGTTTGTTTATAGTCTCTTGTCACTTTGTCATTTTATTTGTTTCCTCTTCCACAATATTCAATCAAAACTGTTAATAATAATGTAATGTTTCAACATATTATCTGAAAAAATCAAATTTTGATTGAGCAATAATCGTAATATTACAAAAAAACCAGCAATAAAGATTGAAATTTCATCTATGCGTGTTTATTTCATTGTTTCTAGATAAATTTGTTCACGAAAATTATTGTTATAGCCTTATAGGTAATACTTTGTTTTTCAATAAATAGTAATAAAAAAATAACATATTTTTTTAGAATGAAAAACTGAGTGAATTTAGATATCGCTAAAAGTCTATAACATAAAATAAAAATAAATATTGAAATTTAATTTACTCGTGTTTTTAATGTTTTTAGACAAAAAATTCATTTAAAGTATTATGTGGTATTAAGAAATAAGAAAGTACTCAAATAGGCAAAACATCATATGTATATTTACTTTAACTAGGAGTCAAGATAAGAATATATATATCATAAAGACTGGAATGCCATCAATGAGTTTTATTTAATATTTCTAACAAAAATATTCAAGATAATTCATTTAATTTGGTACCACGAAATAATAAATTAATATAAAATATATATGCATTTACTCTGACCAGGACTTACATATTTATTTGCCTAGGAATTAAAATATTAACTAAAAATTCACATTTGCATTATATTTGCCTATAAATAAAATGTAATCAGAAAGATAGATCATCAGTAAATAGTATAAATTTCAGTATATATAGCATTTACTAAAAAATTATTATTATAAACTTCAGTATATAGAGCATTAGTATCTCTAGATAATGAAGATTTATATTGCAAATTCCACTAATATATGCAATATATGAAATTTTAGTAACCTAAATATTAAAAAAATAGAATGATTCCTATATACCATGAAAGATAGTTTAGAATACATTAATTCAAATGTAGAATGTGATTTGAAAATTTTAAACAAAAGTGAAGAGTATAAACTTCAGTATATATAGCATTTACCGAATCCTCAATATTTTAGAAGGGGTTAACCCATGGATTTTGGAAAATTTTCAAAAATATGAAAATCTGGTTTTAGTGTATAGTTTCATCGAGCACTAACATAAGATGATGATCAAAGAGTTTAGAACCCCTGTTGTTTCCGTATCTCTAGATAATGAAGATTTTATAATGTTAATTCCACTAATCTAGGCAGTATATGAAATTTTAGTAAACTAAATATTCAAAAATTAGAATGATTCCTGTATACCATGAAAGACATTTAGAATACATTAATTCAAATGTAGAATGTGGTCTGAAATTTTAAACAAAAGTGAAGAGTATAAACTTCAGTAAATAGAGTATTTACCAAAAACTCATTATTTTAGAAGGGGTTTAATCTACGGATTTTAGAAAATTTTCAAAAATATGAAAATCTGGTTTTAGTGTATAGTTTCATCGAGCACTGACATAAGATGATTGTCAAAGAGTTTAGAACCTCAGTTGTCTCCGTATCTCTAGATAATGAAGATTTTATAAATGCTAATTCCACTACTCTAGGCAGTGAATAAAATTTTAATAAACTAAATATTAAAAAATATAATGATTCCTATATACCATGAAAGATTTTTTGTAATATATTAATTCAAATGTAGAATGTGGTTTGAAATTTTAAAACAAAAGTGAAGAGTATAAACTTCAGTATATAGAGCATTTACTGAAAACTCATTAATATAGAAGTGGTTAACCCACATATTTTGGAAAATTTTCAAAAATATGAAAATCTGGTTTTAGTGTATAGTTTCATCGAGCACTGACATAAGATGATGGTCAAAGAGTTTAGAACCTCTGTTGTCTCCGTATCTCTAGATAGTGAAGATCTTATAATGCTAATTCCATTAATCTAGGCAGTATATCAAATTTTAGTAAACTAAAAATTAAAAAGTTATAATGATTCCTATATACCATGAAGATAGTTTAGAATACATTAATTCAAATGTAGAATGTGGTTTGGAAATTTTAAACAAAAGTGAAGAGTATAAACTTCAGTATATAGAGCATTTACCGAAAACTCATTATTTTAGAAGGGGTTAACCCACTGATTTTGGAAAATTTTCAAAAATTTGAAAACCTAGTTTTGGTGTATCGTTTCATCGAGCCCTGACATAAGATGATGGTCAAAGAGTTTAGAACCTCTGTTATCTCCGTATCTCTAGATAATGAAGCTTTTATAATGCTAGTTCCACTAATCAAGTAAACTAAATATTCAAAAATTAGAATGATTCATATATACCATGAAAGACAGTTTAGAATACATTAATTCAAATTTAGAATGTGGTTTGAAATTTTTAAACAAAAGTGAAGAGTATAAACTTCAGAATATAGAGCATTTACCAAAAACTCATAATTTTAGAAGGGGATAACCCACGGATTTTGGAAAATTTTCAAAAAATATGAAAATCTGGTTTTAATGTATAGTTTCATCGAGCACTGACGTAAGATGATGGTCAAAGAGTTTAGAACCTCTGTTGTCTCCGTATCTATAGATAATGAAGATTTTATAATGCTAATTCCACTAATCTAGACAGTATATGGAATTTTAGTAAACTAAATAATCAAAAATTAGAATGATTCCTATATACCATAAAACATAGTTTAGATTACATTGATTCAAATGTAGAAATGTGGTCTGAAATTTTTAAACCAAAGTGAAGAGTATAAAATTCAGTATATAGAGTATTTACCGAAAACTCATTATTTTAGAAGGGGTTAACCCACGAATTTTGGAAAAATTTCAAAAATATGAAAATCCCATTTTAGTGTATAGCTTCATCGAGCACTGACATAAGATGATGGTCAAAGAGTTTAGAACCTCTGTTGTCTCAGTATCTCTAGATAATGAAGATTTTATAATGCTAATTCCACTAATCTATGCAGTATATGAAATTTTAGTAAACTAAATATTCAAAAAATAGAATGATTCCTACATACCATGAAAGATAGTTTAGAATAAATTAGTTCAACTGTAGAATGTGGTTTGAAAATTTTAAACAAAAGTGAAGAGTATAAACTTCAGTATATAGAGCATTTACCGAAAACTCATTATTTTAGAAGAGGTTAACCCACGGATTTTGAAAATTTTTCAAAAATATGAAAATCTGGTTTTAGTGTATAGTTTCATCGAGCACTGACATAAGATGATGGTCAAAGAGTTTAAAACCTCTGTTGTCTCCGTATCTCTAGATAATGAAGATTTTATAATGCTAATTCCACCAATCTATGCATTATATGAAATTTTAGTAAACTAAATATTAAAAATAGAATGATTCCTATATACGATGAAATATAGTTTATAATACATTAATTCAAATATTGAATGTGGTTTGAAATTGTAAAACAAAAGTGAAGTATATAAACTTCAGTATATAGAGCATTTACCGAAAACTCATTATTTTAGAAGCGGTTAACCCACACATTTTGGAAAATTTTCAAAAATATGAAAATCTGGTTTTAGTGTATAGTTTCATCGATCACTGACAAAAGATGATGGTCAAAGAGTTTAGAACATCTATTGTCTCCATATCTCTAGATAATGAAGATTTTATAATGCTAATTCCACTAATCTTTGCAATATATGAAATTTAAGTAAACTAAATATTAAAAAATTAGAATGATTGCTATATACCATGAAAGATAGTTTGTCATACATTAATTCAAATGTTGAATGTGGTTTGAAATTTAAAAAAAAAAGTGAAGAGTATAAACTTGAGAATATCGAGCATTTACCAAAAACTCATTATTATAGAAGGAGTTAACCGACGGATTTGGGAATATTTTCAAAAATAAGAAAACCTAGTTTTAGTGTATATTTTCATCGAGCACTGACATAAGATGATGGTCAAAGAGTTTAGAACCTCTGTTGTCTCCGTATCTCTAGATAATGAAGATTTTATAATGCTAGTTCCACTAATTTATGCAATATATGGAATTTTAGTAAACTAAATATTCAAAAATTAGAATGATTCCTATATACCATAAAAGACAGTTTAAAAAAAAAAAAAATTCAAATGTTGAATGTAGTTTGAAATTTTTAAACAAAAGTGAAGAGTATAAACTTTAGTATATAGAGCATTTAGCGAAAACTCATTATTTTAGAACGGGTTAACACATGGATTTTGAAAATTTTTCAAAAATATTAAAATATGGTTTTAGTGTATAGTTTCATCGAGAACTGACATAAGATGATGGTCAAAGAGTTTAGAACCTATGTTGTCTCCGTATCTCTAGATAATGAAGATTTTATAATGCTAATTCCACTAATCCGGTAGTATATGAAATTTTAGTAAACTAAATATTAAAAAATAGAATGATTCCTATACACCATTAATAAAAGTTTAGAATACATTAATTCAAATGTAGAATGTGGTTTGAAATTTATAAACAAAAGTGAAGAGTATAAACTTCAGTATATAGCGCATTTACCAAAAACTCATTATTTTAGAAGGGGTTAACTGATATTACGTGTAACACACACCAATTAACCTAATGTGCACAGTACCACAATCGAATGGTATGTCGATGTAGCACTTTAGGATCGAATTCACAGAGACCAACGATTACACTTTATTTCTATGGGATCAAAATTAAGCTAAGACAATATGGAGTTTTGTTTTGAGGGTAACGTGCAAAGCAAGTAAAATAATATAAATGAGAATTCAATTTAAAGAGAGCAAGCCTAGGGTTACTTTATCGGGTGTTAATACTTGTGAGCTAAACAATTATTCAAGTGCTAATCAGAACAGTCTAGAACTCGGATCACTCAAGTAGAACAGTCCACTGTCGTGGTACTGCTCCCTATGCTGATCGATCTCACCGTCTAACTGTCGTTGAGGTGAGAAGCGACAACAAGCAATAGAGATCAAGTCTGATAGGTTCACAGAACACCCTAATATCTACTTTTGCTGATTAGGGATGCAATGCTCATTCAAAACAGATCTAGCAACCTAAGCACTTTTGATGATCAGATTAAACATATGATCTAACATTAAGCGGCCAGTTTAATGCAAGCAGTAAGAACAGTTATGAATGAAGACAATCAAAAGATTCACTTATCTATGTTTAGCTCACAAAATCAACACCCTAGAACCCTAGACAAGCTAGCCGACTACTCAGCCATGAACAGAAAAAACACAGAGTTCATATATGAATATTACTGCATAAATATAACAGAAACAAAGAGAGGGTTCAGGATAATCTTCTCTATGGAGAGAGAGATGGAGCCTTCTCCCTTTACAATAAGCAAATCCAATAATCTAAAAGTCTCCAATGGTTTCTTGTGTCTAGAATAGCGTATAATGATGTAGAAAAATAGAAAAATAAGATATATCAAAGCCAAAGGCGGTTGGGAGAGAAAAAGAGGATAATTAGGACAAATCCCGAGATGTTGTATTTTTCTTATTCGTCGGGAACAACCGCGGGATCACTCCGTCTGCTTGTTCCGCTTGATCGGGAACAGTCATCAGAATGTTCTACGTGAAAATCACCAATTTGCACTGATTTCTACCTCTTTTGTTCCAACAGGTCCATCTTCCATCCAGTGCAACTCCAGACCTGTAATGACTCGAAAAAGACTAGAAAGACTCGATAAAGACTTGAAAACTAATTAGAAAACATATACACAATGATGTATAAAACACCATATATCATTAACCCACGGATTTTGGAAAATTTTCAAAAATATGAAAACTTAGTTTTAGTGTATAGTTTCATCGAGAACTGACATAAGATGATGGTCAAAGAGTTTAGAACTTCTGTTGTCTCCGTATCTCTAGATAATGAAGATTTTATAATGCTAATTCCCTTAATCTAGGCAGTATATGAAATTTTAGTAAACATAATATTAAAAGATTAGAATGATTCCTATATACCATTCAAGATAGTTTATAATACATTAATTCAAATGATGAATGTGGTTTCAAATTTTTAAACAAAAGTGAAGAGTATAAACTTCAGAATATATATAGCATTTACCAAAAACTCATTATTTTAGAAGGGGTTAAATCTACGGATTTTGGAAAAAATTCAAAAATATGAAAATCTGGTTTTAGTGTATAGTTTCATCGAGCACTTACATAAAATGATGGTTAAAGAGCTTAGAACCTCTGTTGTCTCCGTATCTC